>NC_049215.1:17558429-17767427 GCF_013347855.1 Anguilla anguilla
AACACAGCCAGCAGGAACTGTAAGCACAGAATGTGGAGCGCTGTTTGCCACTGTGTTTGACCCTGCTGGTCTTAGACTGGACTCACTCGTTTATGTTTGTGTCTCAATTCACAGGCTTACTTTCCCTAATCTGAGGGCTCACACAGCCTTCCTTCCCTGAGCATGTGATGGAAGTCGATGCTTGTTATGAAATTATGCGTAGCATTTAAATCTTGAGTGTAAGGCTGACAGTGAGATGCGTTTTGGTGGGTTACGCAGCAGCTTACAGGGATAGTGCACTTTATGGATTTTTAAAAATACTTTTATTTCGGCTGACCTAGCCAGTTTTTGTCTGCAATGAAGGATGTTGTAAATATTTACAGAAGTTTCTGCAAACCTGCTGGATTTGTATTGGCTAGTGCAGGGCGACCACAGGTTTTAGTTTAAACATAAGACAAAAATTCACAGACATACAATCGTAACTTCAGTTTCAATTTGCAAGCAGCTCGGCCAAGAGTAGGTAGCTATGCTGAAAAAACATATACAGGCCAGCTGCATCCGAATTCACAAGAGACTACAGCAAATATCTACTTTATCCTTCACTGCACACAAAATCTTCTGCGCCAATCGAAAACAAACATTAAACATGAAATAATTCCTTTTTTTTTAAACCCAGGAAGTGAACTATCCCTTTTAAGAGCCACATCCTTGGCTGTCTGAAGGCTATAATTACATTCATTCATATCTACAAATAATGCTGCATTCTCTTTTCATCAGTCACGAACAAAAATGAACAAAACAAACAAAAATAGAAAAAAATGCAGGGGGAAAGAAACAAAGCATCCGCAGGGCAAATTAACGAGCGAATTTAAGAAGCAAAGAAAAAGAAACAAACGAAGGAAGAAAACGGCCTTTAAAGAAAAATGAGTTTGGGAAAGACGGCAGTGACGCTCCCCCCCAGAGCGAGGCGTGGTGCTGCCGGGGCCCTGCTCCTCAAACGGGAGGCGGGGAAGGCCAGCGTGCCGAGAGAAGCCTTCAGGAGGAGCGCTGAAGAGAGAGGGGCCGTTTAACGTGCTCATATAAAGACAGCGAGGAGGCTGGGGGGTGAAAGGTGCGGGAGAAACAGCAACACCAGCTCGAGGGGAAAACAGGAACAGGAAGCGGGGATGAATAGACAGGAAACTGCGAAGGCGCAGCGTCTCCAGACCCGCCTGCCAGAGTCTCAGAGCAGAGCCCAAGAGCGCAGGGTGTGGCACACGCCACAGGACGGACACCCAGACGGGCGATGCCCTCCTACCAGCCCAGGCCTGACTGACCTCTCACAGAGCGTCCCTACGAGTCCCAGCTCAATATCCACAAACCGCCTTCTGGCAAAATAAGACTGCTGATGCACCATGTGATAAGACCGCAGAAAGAATTCCTAAAGCAGCTGAGAAGGTTAAGCCTCTTCCAGACATTCTGACCCCTTCAGTAATGTTTGAAGGATGGGGGCTTGGTGGTTGTAGAAGGTCAGGACATTTAGCTTAGGGGGGGGTCACTTCCTAATTTTTCCTGACCCCCATGCCCAGAGGAAAATCAAGGCATGCTGTGGTCCAGGGCTGGATCAGGAAGCAGTGCCGTTACTCCAGAGTTTATGGTTGGAATTGGCTTTTATAAAAATCCCTCTGGAAGCGATCACAGCGATAGCTATGGCTGTCATCTAAGATCATTATTACAGCTGTGCGGTGTGACGGGTCTCATATCTTTAAAACATATTAATGATGTTGTCATTCCCGTTCTCAGCGTGTCGGAGGCAGACACAATGCTGGGGTTTGTCCCAGCGGTGTCCTTTCTCTTGATCATAGAGTTGGGGAGTGGGGGGCGGGGGAGCGAGAGGGACGAGCAAGCATTGCTGAAGCGAGCAGGTGATGAATCCGGCCAATAAGCCAAAGCCATTAGAGCGGCACACTGCAGGATGACTGGGTGAAAACCGAGCTGCTTGTTCTGCAGTCGCGCTCATGCACGCGCTACGTCGCGTTTAGCATGGTGAAAAGGTCATTCCAGAAAACAGCACTGCCATCTCTAAGGCCCTCAGAGTCAATACAGATTACAAAACAGAAAATGATAACAATAACTAAAGTGCTCACACAATCCCTAAAGCTGATCTCAGCAGCAAGCGAAGAAGCCAGAAATGGCCGACGGCCCTACTCTGGGTTTGGGTTGAGATTTATTGGGCTCTCTGATTTAATTTGTATCGATGGTGCAGATGGAATTTCCCGGATTTGCAGCAAGGAAAAGAAAGAACGAGAGAGAGAGACAGAGAGAGAAAGAAAGAAGCCAATGTCTTTACATGAAGGAAGGCAAAAACAAAAAATGAAAAAGGAAACGTGGAATCAAGACAGGCATGACAGTCATATGCTCGTTACTGGACCGGGCCAATCAGTAAAGCCATGACAGGGTCACAGAACCTGGTCATGACCTGGCCAATCAGCACAGACATGACAGTCATGTGGTCATTGTTAGACCTGGAAAATCAGGAAAGCCATAAGAGGGTCATGGGGTCTGTGTTTCACCTGGCCAATCAGAGGCATCACAGTCATGTGGTCTATTTTTGACTTTTCCTAGTCTTCACATGACTGAGCATTAATACTTGCAAGTTCACTAGTATTTGAATTAGTGTGTATCAAGGCTAGCAAAGCATACTGAGTATAACCTATAGAGTATGTGCATTGGTTGACATATTGTATCCACATGTAAATTCAAATAATAGATCTAAATAACGATGAAACAGTGCTCCACATTTTATGAAGGTAATTAACCTGTCAAAAGTAAGACCTATTACTTTGGGGTAAAGAAATCCAGAAACTGTGTAAGCCCACTTATAAAAATCACATAATTCTCCAAATGTCCCTGACATGAAAGTTGTTTTTATATGTATTACCCTCCATCTTGAGAGGTTAGGTTTAAATAAAACAAAAAATACTTTTAAACATCACCATCATCAGTGACATTAAAAACATTTCACATTGGCAATCACCTGTTCATCAACACATGTTCTATAACATATGAGCAGAAACAGGTACAAAGCTATTTTGAAATTTATCCACCAAAGCACAAATGTTGTGCAGTGTTTTTATTTACTAAAGTCTCAGGGTGCATTAATTTGCCATGCACAGCTGAGTAATTTTAACATTTAGTCCACTTAGCATTAGCATTACATTGAGGCAGTGTATAGCCTGCAGTGTGTTTGTTCTTTACATTACATTTTAGCAGCACATAGCCTGCGGTGTGTTTGCTGTTAGAATGGCAGTGGCTTCAGTTTTTTTAAATTTCATTTTCAGTTTTAGCCAATGAAACTAATTGTGACTCTTCAGTCAATCGACATCATAAATTAAGCACTTAAGTGCTGAAGCACACCAGGCTGCTCTTGAAGCAGACACGGCAGCCTTCAAGAACTGGACCTAGAGCTCCCTGGTCTTAGCATTAAATCAATTGTTTGGTGTTAGCATTAAACTGATTGTTTGATGTTAGCATTAAACTGAGTGTTTGGGGTTAGCATTGTACAGAGTTTGGTGTTAGCATTACACCAAAGCAGTGCACTGTGTTGGAGGGTATCGGAGTGTAATTGAAGTGGTGGAAAAGGTGGAGACCCAGCTTGGTACCAGTCTGCTCTTGTATACAACACCTGAGGTCACAGGGCAAGTGGGCGGGGCTTACCATGGCTGCGGCGGCTGCCTGCGCTGCCACAGCCGTCTGATTGGCCTGGTGCTGCGCGGCTTTGATTTTGGCCTGTAGGTGAGCAGGGGGGTGGAAGTACTTGCACTTCTCGCGGGAGCAGCGGCTCTTGATGTAGTCCATGCAGACGGTCACCGTGTTGTCACTGGTGTCAATCATGGGGCTGTCGCTAGGGTGAGCAAAGCGGCAGTCCGTCTCCCCCCGAGCGCAGTTACCCCTCTGGAACTCCCGACACACCTGCGCACATACACACACATACACGCACACATACGCACACACATACACACGCACGCACACACACACGCACGCACGTTCACACGCACACACACACACACACACATACGCACACACACAAACACGCACACACACACACAAAATCATACAACACAACACATGAGACAGTCACAAAGAATAACAAATATCAATAGGTATTACAGTTTAAAAAATGTTTTAATGTATCATTGCATCTTATTTGTAATGTTGAACTTCAAATAATTCACAGGAGAATACTCAGTTGCAGCTGAACCTGAAATAACACCATGCTACAGTGAATTCACACTTCATCTTAAAAGTGAGAACACATAATTAAAGGTGAAGTGAGATTTTCAACCTCCAGCTTTGTTTAAAGGCTTAATTTAAAAGGAACCTACAATTGCCCCTATCAGAAATGTAATTTTAGAAGTGTAATTAATAAGGATAACTGATTGGTAACCACAAGCTTGTCTGTGTAAAGGCCAAATCTGAGGCAAATTGTGATTGGTCACACCCAACTCATTTGAATAAAAGTCTAATTAAGGAGGACTGTGATTGGTCACCTCCAGCTTGTCGGTCCGCAGCAGCTTCTGCGTGTTGGAGGACCCCTGCACCGTGACCGGGGGGCTGCTGGGGACCATGACGGGGGCGCTGGGGAGCATCTCCGTGGGGACCAGGCCCACCCCGTGAGTCATGGGGGTGAGGTACGGCGCGTAGCCCAGGGCGGGGCTCGTCCCCAGGCCCTGCGTCACAGGAAAGGAGGGCTGCGCGGGGAGAGAGGAAAGGGACACGCACAGCCCGTTTAGCCCGTTAGCCATATCCGCCGGAGCCCCGCGTACTGAATTACACCTGTTTAGCAATAACGCGGTGCCTTTCCGCTGAGACGTGCGCCCTCCCTGCAGTTCTGAGCGCGTAACCCCCGGGCGTCTGTGGGCTGAGCGGAAACAGGCCTGAGAGACGCCGTTACAGCTCCCACATCACCCTGCTCGCTCGAGACAAACGGCAACTGTCAAAACGCTGATCTGCGTCACACCACTGCGCCGTGCAGCCACCGCAATAACACACACAGCTGTGGGGCGTTTCTCTCAAACGGATGCAACTGCGGGAGAAACGCCGGGCTGTCCTGTCAGCTAAAACATTTGTTACTGTCATTCGCTCTGTGAATTCAATTACAGGCTAGCTTTCGGTTGCTGGCTAATGGCTATGTCAGCTGACATCAATGCTTGTACGTACCAGATAGCATTAACAAAATGAATGTTCATTTTATTTACTGAAGTAACTTTGCTAAAAAGTTTTCCTCTGTTAGTGGCACAAATACAGTGAAAACCTTTAAGAATCTATGTGGCTCTTTGTCAAGTTAACTTATACAATATCTTGTATCTTTATATATTTGACAGAAGCACAGACATCATGGGTGTACTTTTACATAGACATCAATAGCAGTCCTTTCCAAAATGCCTATTCATTGTGTTTGGAGGACCAGAGGACAACCCCCACTACAGTCTGCTAAGTATACTACTGAGCATAGCGTTAAGCTGCATGATAAACGTTATCCACTTTTACAGTTACCAGCTCAACAGTTATGGTGCGCATTGCAGTTCCTTTCCGTGACTCAAGTTGTTTGATTCAGTTCACTATAAAGATTCCTTCACTGATCTGTTGTACAGTGGTACTTGCATTTAGTCTTCGTGAGCGACTCAAAGGATCCATTTGCTGCCTAAGTTTGTTCAGCGCTGATTCGTTCAGAGATGCCTCAGGGCAGAAATGCCTGTGCTGCAAGCTGACTGATGTGCACCCACATTAAAACTGATTTTAAAACCCCATTTTTCACTCTGTAATCCCAACTGTGAACTGTTTGCGCATATTCACATTTCCATAAACCTATATAAATAAGCATAAACATATAAATAAAACTAGTTATGGTTTATTTGCTTGTGTGTGTCTCATAGTACATTGTCTTAAACCACATGGCAAAATGCTATTTTACAGTGTTTAACGATGGTTTTGAAAATACTATATATCACTGATGATTCTTAGGGTTACCACTAAAAGCAATAAAATGGCGTATAAATGGTGTATCAGCAGGAGGCAGCATTCTGTTTGGTCTGTTTCTTTTCAGACGGTTTTCTCCGTGTAAAACGCACTGGAGCAGCTGCAGCTGTCTGTGCTGCAGCCTGTAATAAAGCCAACCCCGCAGCCAGCACTAGTTTCACACAGTATGAAATATTATTAAACATTAATCATTCATATTACTGGAGGCTCCTCTCCCATATTCCGCTCCTAAATGTGTTTCATACCTGCAGTGCAGTGGAGAACCAGAAAGACTGGGGCTAGCAGACCTTCTACCCCTCTGTGTGTATGGTGCTACATCTCTCTCTGTCTCACAGAGGGGCTATGGGAAGGGGGCAGGGCTGGGAGAGGAGGGGAGGGGACTACATAAATTAGGGGGAGGGGACTAAAAGATGAGGGTACAGGGGAAGGGATGGGACTACATAATTCCGGGCGAGGCTGGAAGATGAGGGGGAGGATCTGTGAGAGGAGGGGAGGGGACTACAGAGTTTGGGGCGGAGCTGTAAGACGCAGGGGCGGGGCTTCTGCAGGGGTACTCACCACAGGCTGCATGCTGGTTCCAGGGATCATGAACTGCATCTGCTGCGCCAGCATGGCCGCCGCAGTCTTCTGCTGGATCAGGTTGTTGCGGCCGTTAATCTCCAGCTGCGTCTTCAGATGGGCCGGGGGGTGCAGGTACTTGCAGTTTTCTCTCGTGCACCGGCCCTGTCGGAGGAAGAAAACAAAGGCGCTCTTAACAGGAGCAGGAAGACACGGCACTGCTGAAGCAGCCAAGGCGGGGTAACAAAGATGTCAATCAGGCTGAGGGACCAATCAGCAAGCGACAGGCAGATACCAACACCAGCGGAAGAACAGAAGCGCTGAGATGGAACAGGTACGTTAGGGGCCGTCAGAACAAAGCAAGACGCGCAGCCGTCAACACAGACCACAGGAGTGCAGCAGCCTGGCTGTGTTTTACTGCAGGGGAACTGACTGACAATATAATCATGTCACAAGAACCTAAAGTAAGCTGCACTATCACATCATGACATAAAAACTGTCTTGATCATGCATCAATATTTTAGATCATGTATTTTAACCAAACAATTATTTATTTTGACTGCATTCTCGCTCAATAAGAATGGCCATTTAAGCTACACGGCGATAAAAATGTTGTGAAAAATGGTTGTGTTTCAGTTGCAGTTTATTTATCAAAAACACAAGAAGATTCACTTGGTCTGAGGCCCGTGCTGCACATTTTTTATTCACAGCGTTGCCTGCTGGAGAAAAACACACTCCACCTGAACAGAAGTGCCTGGAATACTCATGCTTCTCCACCACACTAGAGGATTCTAGCCTACTGCTACTGCAGCATGCATCATCACGCCTTGCTGGAGAACATTAATCAGATACGGTATCTTTCTACAGTAAATTGGAACACCTGGTTGGCCATGTAGCTAGGGAAAAAAGGATCAAACAGATGTTTTCAAACATAAAACATGTTCAAGTTTCAAGTGTGCGCATATCAATAAAAAAATAGAAATACAAACATGATATCTCACAATTTGAAACATTATTTTTATTTCCTGTTTTTGGAATATCTGAATTAATTTTGAATCTAAATCTGACAGTTAGAGTAGCAACTGGCACACTTTAAACACAACGTCAAGCAGCACAATTTATCTAAAAACTGGAGGGATCAGCTATAGAACACAATTTGACAGGGAAATCTAAAGGGGAGTCCTGAATATAAGTGGTTCATTTTGGCACATTGACATTAAGTAAAAACCTGTGAGGATCAGGATTTTGGTTTAGGAAAACTCTGTCTGTGAGGAGCAGAGGCCCTACACAGGCCCACAGGCTGGTCATGAGGGTAGGGGAGAGTGACTGCAGACTGCATCAGTGCAGTGGGACCGTGAAAGATGGGGAGTATTCCTGTGGACTGTATGACTGCATCAGACAACATCACTGTTTAAGTGTGACTACAGCACAGTCCCAGGGCATGAGAAATGGGCCTGCATGATGGAATGGTGATCACTGTCTGCAGCAGAGCAGATACACACACACACACACATACACACACACACTCTCACACACACACACACACACACACACACAGTGATTGTTGCAGTAATGGGGTGCCCGTGTGCAGCTGAAGGTGCTGTTACGTGTGGAGCGTGGGGACGGCCGGCCTGAAGAGGTGCTCTGATCCCTTTCAGTCACAGAGAGAGCGGAGAGCGCAGTCAGAGCGGTCCGCAGCGCGCTCAGGGCTGGCGTTTACGAGCCCGCTCCAGCGCCCGCGTGTAAACGCCCGCGATCCACGCAGCTCCGGCCCGGGAACAGGAGCCGTCCCTCACCCCCCCTTCCCTCTCCGTGCAGGGGGTGGGGCGCACGGGGACGTGCCCAGAATACGGGCAGAGATCTGGGCTGGCGAAGAGCAGCGAGCCCGGGGTAACAAAGACGCCGTCCCGGGCCAGCTGCACTAAAATAAACAGACAAGCGCGTCGCTGTGAGGCTTAAGGGAAGAGCTGACTGGCCAGAAACCAGCGCCGGGGGGGCGGGGGGGGCTCGCTCTGAGCCGGGCCGGGGGGGGACCGCCCCGCCCTAAAAGGCCCCGCCCCGTTTACACAGCCCCGCCCTCCGGTCCCAAAGCCGCACGTCGCTCTAATCACAGCTTTAATGTGTGAGCGGCGCTGCAGAGAAGGGCCTCATTAAGGCCGTCTCCTACGAGCAGCACGTCCCCCTGGAGAGACACGCTGTGTATGACTAAACTAATGACAAGCACATTTGCTCTGCTGAAGATTCCAACTGAAGGACAAGAGGATAGAAATGAAATGCTACTAATTTCATAAACAGATTCAGATTATTCTCCTTTAATCCGCTTAAGATCCCCCCCCATATTCACATTAATAATTCCCATTAATAGCCCATGTGACTGTGGCTGTCTCAGTCTGAGAGGACTCCAGTATCAGAGAGTCTGTTAGAGTGAAGCTACAGTGCGCTCACGGCAATGAGAGATTAGCATTACGGTTAGGTAGTGTAGTCCAGTATAGGCCTGCGATTGCAGCTCATGAGGTTGCGGGTTTTAATTCCATGGGGAATGGGGCACTGCCATAGTATTGTTGAGAAAGGCATCTAACCCCAACTGTTTCAGTAAAAATACTGAGGCGTAAAAAAGGGACTGCACATATAAAAAAACAAAGTTGTAGGGCTGCTGGGTAGCTCATACTGCAGGGGTGTCCAATCTTATCCGAAAAGGGCCGGTGTGGGTGCAGGTTTTTGTTTTAGCCCAACACTAAGAAGCCTGATTCTAAGCAAGGATGCCTTGAATGACGACCACGTTAATCAGTTGAATCAGGTGTTGTAGTGCTGGGCCAAAGCAAAAACCTGCAGCTACACCAGCAATTTTTTTGGATAAGCTTGGACACCCCAGTTATACTGTTAAAGCACTGCTGCATGGCTCTGAGACCAGACACAGTTAGCGCTAGCGTCGCATGCCTGTGTGGGCCTGACCTGTAGACTACAGTGTGATAATAAGCACAGCGGTGGCGGACATTGCCTGCTTTGGAGGAGAGGACATGGCTGTCTGTGCTCTCCTGTATCGATAATCCGAAAAGGGGAAAAGGCATTTTAAAAAGTTAACTGTGCACTCTGGATTACAACTTGTGTCTAATGGTCAAATGTAAACTGCATGGGGTGAGTAGGTGAAATCCTGCCCATGTGCTCCCACAATGCATCTGTGCAGAGCAGAATGGCTTCAGCTGGCCGCGGCTGAAGGATCATTAGCATTTCCCCTGAATGGGACTCTGTGCTGCCGCTGGGTCAGAGTGAGTGCTGGCCATTCATTCCACGACAGTGCAGAGCAGAGCGCTGATCTGCGCTGCTCATTAACAAAGGTCAACAGAGCTTTCAGGGGGAGGCCTGCCACGCTGGGGCTTTATTTAGACACACAAATGATGTGTGTTCTCCATTCATACTGAACGTGTGTGTGTGTGTGTGTGTGTGTGTGCGTGTGCGTGTGTGGGAGAGCAGGTGTGTGTGTGAGACTGTGAGTGTGTGTGCGTGAGAGTGTGTGTGTGTGTGTGTGTGTGTGTGTGTGCGTGTGCGTGTGCGTGTGTGGGAGAGCAGGTGTGTGTGTGAGACTGTGAGTGTATGTGCGTAAGAGTGTGTGTGTGTGTGCCTGTGCGGGAGAGCAGGTGTGTGTGTGAGACTGTGAGTGTGTGTGTGTGAGTGTGTGTGTGTGTATGTGCGTAAGAGTGTGTGTGTGTGTGTGCGTGTGTGGGAGAGCAGGTGTGTGTGTGAGTGTGTGTGGGTGCGTGTGTGTGTGTGTGTGTGTGTGTGTGTGTGTGTGTGTGTATGTGTGTGTGTGTGTGTGTGTGTGTGTGTGTGTATGTGTGTGTGTGTGTGTGTGTGTGTGCGTGTGTATGTGATGTATGTGCGATTATGCCAACCCCCACCGGCACTGTGACATCGGTGGTCACACAGCTCTTTAGCGGATCGCTGATAACACTCATTTAAAAACGGTCCGGAGCGTCAGAGCCCCTGGTGCGCCGGCTGCGTGTAATGGAGGCGGGCGCAGGGGGATGGCTGGCGCTTTCGCCCCAGACTGCGGCCGGTGTTCACAGAGGCCCCGGGCAGCGATTACCTGCTCTTCAGCGAGCGGTGCTGACGGGTAAAAACGCTCCAAACGCGCGCGGGAATCCCGCTAACTCCCTCCTCCCCCTGTCTGAGCGCGAGGGCTTAGCCCCGGAGATCTGCATGGAATGTTCTGCTCCAGAACAGAAATCACAGGAGGTCACATGATCTGTCCACTGTGTCCACACACACCGTAAGCTTCCCCGGACACCAAAGACCTGCGGTTAGCTGCCATTGCAGTGCACTTGCAGTGCACGCCGTTAAATTCAGTCATCTCTGCATGCCTGGTGAATTATAACAGGTGTTATCATAGGTATCCCAGTTTCAGCCATGATGCACTACAGCAGTGGGAGGTGAAATACATCTAGTATTGCGCGTGATTATTTTTAGGAAAAGTGCTCTGAGGAGAAAAGAAGTGCACATAAATGCATTATGCAATCATACCAGAAGTGTCACAAAACTGGTGCAGGGGTAGTGAGGGAGTCAGTGGAGAGGACCCTGAGGGGTGGGGTGGGGGGCGGAGTCAGGGTAGGAAATAGCACTGTAATGGCACTTGAGGTACAGAGCTCCTCCTCCTCTCTGCGTATCTATGACTACTACTGCAGCTGAGCCTGACTTCCTATTGGCTCAGAGACACACTGTAGCCGTTATCGCCTTTACTGTTATCAGAATCGCACACGCGCACGCACACAATCTCCTCCATGCTAATTCATGTATGTGGCCCTTGTTTGACGCTTCGCAGGTGCACATTAAGAACACATTTGCTTTACCAGCAGTAGCTGCACAGATGGGCACTGCTGCCGACGAGCCTGTGATAAACATGCCGGAGAGAGGGGGGGAGAGAGAGGGGGGAGAGGGAGAGAGAGAGAGGGGGGGGGGAGAGAGAGAGAGGGGGAGAGGGAGAGGGAGGGGGGAGAGAGGCAGCGAGAGAGTCCTAATGCACCACCTTACACTGAAACAGAGGTAAAATGCAATTACCAGGAGGCATCGTGCCAAATCCTTAAGCTTCCTTGGTTTTATTTCATTTCCTGACTTAGATTTCCACACTACACAGGCCTGGCTGCTCTTACCTGCTCCCCAGCACAGACTACACCTGTCTGTGTGTTACTGAAGAACACTTAGGTACAGGACACCAACAAAATCCACCTGGATATGAACGCACTGCAGCATCTACTCCCAGTAGAAAGGCTTTAAGTATCCTGCTCTGGGTCCCTACAAGCCACAGGGTTTCACAGGCAAACAGCGAACCCTTTCTGAATCACGCAATTCCAAGCTATTTCTCGGCAGTGCATAAATATCACTGTGGCCCAAGGAAACAGTGCTATCCGTCTCCCGCATTGGCACAGGGGAGATATAACCCACTGCACACACCCATAAAGCTTTAGCTCAGAGCGCGGGCGCTCTGTCTCTTCTGCTGTATTCTGCTGTACAGCTCGTAAAGCAGTTTTAGTGCGCAGGTTTTTCTGTCATATCTTAGCCTAGCCTTAGCCTTTGCATGAGGCGATCGCTGTCTACACTCCATAAAGCTGTTCTAGCTTAGCATTGGAGCTCATCCCATCTCCTCTTCTGTGTTGGTCCCCATAACATAGCATGTGAGTACACACCCTGTCTCCTCTCCTGTGTTAGTCCTCATAAAGCTGTTTTAGTTTAGCATGTGAGTACACACTCCATCTCCTCTCCTGTGCTAGCCGGTATGAAGCTATTTTAGCATGCGGGCGTGCTCCTGTCTCCTCCCTGTGGTAATGATGGGATGTGGGGACTTATCTTCTGTACCTGCAGGGGAGAGGCTGCCTACTGCTCCCCGCTCAGTTTCACCGTGTGATTGTGAGCTGTGCTCAAACAGCAGGTAACATGCCGCCTAGGAGCACACGCTGATCCTCCTTCTCAACAGAGGAGGATCAGCAGCACTCCTCCCAAATGCAAAGTCCCGCAGTGCACCTCTACCACCCTCCACCATTTCTGCCACAGCTAACGGGACTCATTCGGACAAAGGGCCGTCATTCGAATGTGCTGTATGACACTGGCTAAGTGTCACACTGGCTAAGTGGCATTTCCATCATGGATTTGGGCAAGCCTGAGCCATGTGCCAAAGTGGGAGGAGAGCCGCTGCTGGCGGCGTGTCAGTGGAGAGTGAGCAGTGCACTGAAATTTTGGCGCAACTCATTGCAATTTTTGTGTCAGTCTAGTCTGTGATTTGCACCGTCGCCTCCCGCCTGCTCAGACCACGTTTATGGAGCAAGTTGTAGCTTTGTCCAGTATTTTTCGAAAAAAAAATTTTTTAAAAAGGATTTGTGTAAAGAAAGAAAACCCTTTTTTACTTTATTTTAAATTACTGATGATCACTGAATGTCATTACCACTCATGGTCAAGAAGATAATGGTTTTGAATACATTTTACAGATGAAAATATCTTTAAGGAACCACAGAAGAAAGGGCACAGATAAAAGTTCTACTAAAGAGAACTAAACAGCACAGGGTTTCCATAATTTCTGCCAGTATTATATGCAAGCTACATGCAATAACTCTATTAGTCATCTCCTCCAAAGCTGATTTAACATCATGTACTAGCACTCAATATCAAAAAGACTGATAAACAACAATCCATGTTAACTGTTTTGACTGCAGGCTATATCATTTGGTAGCCTAAAAATAAAGTTCATATGTGGGTCAAGCTATCCACAAAGACAAAATAATAACCAAGGAGAAAGTCACCTACAACATATGCGATCCCCATTTTTCTTCCCATCTAATAAAATCACTCAGTTTAGTTTAAGTAAGCCATGCCATTGCTCTGAATTAGTGATGGAATTGTGCGTCATGTATTCTTTTGAGCAACAGGATCACTGGCATTGCTATGAGTTTCATGTTGTTAATTAAAACTTCATGATATGGTACTCATAATTTCTTAGTCATAGCATTGTGCATTTGAGCCTTTTAGCTACAGGTTTAATGGGAAACTAAAACTGGCCCATAACCATTTAGGCAATATTTTTTTTAATTCTGATGAAACTACATTTTTGGAAACCTCTGATTAGTACATTCTTATCCTCGTTTTCCATTGCAGAGGCCGACTATGGAAACTGGCAGTACGTCCTGCACAACGCGCACAGCACTTAAAGGGAATGAAATGAGGTCATTTCGGTGGCTATGAATGAACCCATCTGCACCAGACCCACTGATAATACATACAGCGGAATCCAGCCCATTTCCCAGGTGTGCTGCACGCTTTGAGCTGTGCGCTCCTCGCCTCTGGTCACAAAAACATTTAAAAATGAATTCTGCCTTTTTTCCTAAAACAAAGGACGGCCTTGCAAGATATTTCCCTCAGTGCAGCTATGTTAAACCAAACAGGCAGCAGTCTTTGGTCTGCCGATGTGATATGGTGTGAATCTAACCTCCAGTCTTTACCTTCCTAGATAAGATGCTTCTGAAGAGGATCAGAGAAGCCATTTTCAGGAAGCAATTACAATCTGCAAAGCCCAACATAATCCCTTCTTCAAACTGTGCTCAACCGTATTTTTCAAATTTCACCTTTGTACTGCTTCACAGAAGTATGAACTGAGCTTCATGTTTGCATTATGGTTTAGAAGGTTATTATTATTATTATTATTATTATTATTATTACCACTAATAATAAATAAAAATAGCAGATTGCTATGGGATGAAGTTATTGTGACCCACAGCGATGACTCATCACGCAGCATGAGGGCATAAATACTACAGACTCCAAAGGGGAGGCTGTCAGCCACCAATCACCTCCCCAGCGACAGGGCTGCTAACGTCACGTCTGCAGGCACACACACGGGGGGGGGGACACAATGCTGAGGAGGCAGGAGGCGTCTGGGGTGTTTGTGAATCCACACATCTGCTCGTCTCATAATATTCTAACTTAGAAATTATATGCATCTACGCATATATTCTCTGTGTATTCATCCATCTCTCTCCACACACACACACACACACACACACACACACACGCGATATCCTAGGATTAACTGATACAGAAGAACACTCTCCTGCTCTGTGCGTCTGTCTGCACGAGACCCTTTCTTTGGGACTATTTAAAGGCTCATGAGCCCCTCTCTCTCTACATACGTTCAGAATGGTACATGATACGCTCTCATTCTCTGCCATAATGGAATATCAGCATGAGATCTGCCACCCCCCTGCCTGCATGAGTCTTTTCCTCTCTCTCTGTGTATGAGTCCCCCCCCTCTCTCTCTCTGTAATGGTATAGGAGCCCCTCACCCTGGATGGACGGATGGATGCTGGGAAGGTGCTACTGCTGTCACTTCAGACGTTTTATTTTTTGATGCTGAAAGTGCCCGACACAGCCACACGGCACATCCATTCAGACGGGGGGCAGCTCGTCCCCCTCCCCCCGAATGAGTGCGCAAACGTGGCCAGGCTCTAATCTGGGCATTATTGAATTATCTCAATAAAGCATGAAAGCTGCTCCACAGACAGGAAGCTGCCATTCGGCCCACCACGTCTGCTTCCTCCTGGTACAATTAAAGGTTCCTTCGGGCATTCGCTTCCCTTCATGCGAGCGTGCTAAAATACGAACGGGGATTCATTTGGTCATTTTCAACAGGGTAAAATCACATCCCTGCTGATATACAGTGTGAAACTGTCAATCATACCCAGTACCTTTCATGTGAAAAAAGCTCCCTTTCATTACATGGCAACCGTTCACACACCTAGAATCTTTATGGCAGGCCTTGCCACACAGGGAGGCGCCGGCTCGCTACAGCGTCCTTCAGCCGTTCTGGGAGACGTGTTCAGACATCTTTGGCGTTGGCGGACGTTCATTGGCTAAACCGGACGAATCCCCACGCAACATGTGCCGTTCTGGTCGCCCCGCCCACACATTCGCTGCTAATCACCATGCAGAAAAAAACAGAGAGAGGAGAAAAGGAGACGGCCTAACGGCAGAGAAGCAGCTACTGCGAGCTCAGAAATACACCGACATGCTCTTCACGCACGCTACCATTCTAGCAAAAGTAGGCTGAAGGGATTACAAGTGAAATTGAGGACGTGGCACATACAGTATGCCTTTTCCAGAGCCTCAGAGGACCGGGGGCAGGACCAGCAAACATCATTACATAACAGCTGCCCAGTGCTTTCAGTACGAGTGGATTCACATCCTTTCTCCCCCCATTTATTGTGCTTTAAACCGCAGCTGTGATCGACAGTGACTCGCTCTCAGAGGCTGAGCTAGCCGCCGTGCTAACGCCCAGGGAATCCCGGCCCGCTACAGCCCAGCTTTCAGCGGCTCTCACAGCTGTCAGCGCGCTAACCCCGCGGCTACCGCAGGCCACCCCGGGCTCAGGCAGCCATGCGCAGGCTAACTGCGGCTACCGCAGGCGACCCCGGGCTCAGGCGGCCACGCGCAGGCTAACTGCGGCTAACGCAGGCGGCTAAGACAGGCTCGTAGCGGCTCGCGCGCGCTAACTCAGGCTGACGCACATTCAGACAGAAGCACGCTCGCGCACGCGGGGATGGTTTGGAAAAGAGCGAAGACGGGGAAAGGCGCTGGATGACTGCTACGCTGTGGGGAAAAGCGGTGGGGCATCCGGAGGGTATTGTCACAGGCGCTACGCTGGAGCGCGACTGACAGGGGCTGCGGGACACGATCAGGCACCAGTAAGGCAGCTCGGAGGTCGCAGGTCCGTTCTCTCAGACGGGGCCCTGCGGTCGCGTGCTCTACAGAGAACCCAAACTCATTCAGCAAACACCCAGCTGTACGGATGCATTACATGCAGAAAACAGTAATGCAAGCAATAAGACGCTCTGGGTAAGAGTGTTGGCTTTGAAGAGCGAGCTCATTCATGGCGAAAACCTGCCATTCAGGACACATCCAGCACAAGCGAGACTTTCATAAGGGCATGGGGGATTTAAAGGTTAATCGCTAATTAGAGAAGGGCTCCATTTCAAAGGCCTCTCATTACGAGTGCGGTGTAGAGCAGCCCTACAGAGAGCCGGGGCCCACAGGGCCTCTCAGGGCACGCTGTGTTACTCACCCAGCCAGGAGGGAAACGCAGAAACACACTCGCCATGTGCAACATGCGTGCCTCTGATTTAGGTGCAATACTCATGGAGGAAACCTCTACCTGGACAGAGGAAGTGTTGGGCTCCATGGCAATGAGCAGTACTTCCTGGCAGTGGGACTGAGGAGGGCGTGCTGTGTCTCAGTCTTTGGGTAAATGACAGTGTTTGTGGTTCTCTCAGAGTTGGGACTGCATCCCCACACACACACAGACTCATCCATACTCACACACTCACACACACACTCAAGACACAAACTCACACATATTCACACACACAGTACTCTCACACACCCTCACACACACACACACACACTGAGGCTCTGACACAGACTCTCACACACACACACACACACACACACATAGTATTCTCACACTCACTCTCACACACACACACACACACACACTCATACATACTCACACACTCACACACACACACACTCAAGACACAAACTCACACACATTCACACACACAGTACTCTCACACACCCTCACACACACACACACTGAGGCTCTGACACAGACTCTCACACACACACACACACACACACATAGTATTCTCACACTCACTCTCACACACACACACACACACACACACATAGTATTCTCACACTCACTCTCACATACACACACACATGCAGTATTCTCACTCTCACACACACACACACGACAGGCAGCGTTTGGTCCCTCTGTTGGAAGTGCAGCGAGGGTGATTCAGTCTCTGGGAGTGGGGAGTGGGTGTGGTGTGCTATTATAGGACTCTCTCTGCGGGTCACCTCCCTGTCTCTGTTACCATGAGGAGCTGGGCCTGGCTCTACCCACTCCCACAGGACCAGCCCAGCCCTTCTCTGTGTGTGTGAGTGTGTGTGTGTGTGCTTGCTATGTGTGTGTGTGTGTGTGTGTGAGAGAGACAGAGCGCGTGTGTGTGTGCCTGCATGCATGTCGTTGCTGTGTCTTTCTTGCCTAATAAATTCTTATGTGTGCAGTTTGCTTATTTAAAACAGCTAGTGAGGTTCAGAGTGAACTGCACATTTCCTAGGCTAACACAACAACTGGTTATCAGTAATAATTGTTGGTCTCCTGAAATTTAAAATACAGAACAATTTGTTGATTTTTAAACTACACCTGTATCTTCGCAAGCTACATTTATTTTTTAAAAACCAATGGGTTTTTCAGGGAAAGCAATTTGAGCGAATCACATTTTTTCCAACAGCACTCTGGGCTGGCTCAAATGACATTACTGAGATCCTCTTTCCATTTCACAAACGACACCTTGTATACATCAGCAGACAGCTGCTCTAGGAAAACACAAATCACTACCAATCACACAAACATATCTGACACACCACACTGACCGTCAGCAACGAACTCCAGCAAAGAAGACCAATGTAACTCCACACTGATTTGTGATGTTCATGCTATAGATTAGCATTGATGGAGGTTGATACAGCTGTAATGGTTATTTGTTAAGTAGGCTATTTTCTCCATGATTTAGGGAAGATGTTTCTCATGAGCAGTGGTGTTCACGGTGCGGATGTACTGTGGTTTTAAGCGTATCTTTGCAGTTTTTTTGGCTTGACGGTGTAGCTGCGATGTGTGGCTGGTTCCTCTGCACCCATGGCCCTGTGCCTACCACTCCATTGCGTCACAGATGCCAGTCATGCTGCATAAGAGCATGTTCAAACAGCAAGTAAGTGAATAAACAAGACTAGTGTTTACTCCTGAAATGAGCAGGCCAACTCAATTCCTGAGCAGGCTTCCTCAAACTCTGCCCCCAAAGGTTCCGCCCCCTCAGGCCCCACCCCCTCAGCCCTGTTGCCAGGTGACGTCCCTGAAGAACCTTGGGTTATGTCTGCTCTGTTCCCTGCGTCAGTCTCAGAGGTTAATGGCTGACGGCTCCTGTATCCGGGGGTGGCGATGACACCATCCCTGTCCCTGTTTAATGGGCCACAGTGAAGAGCACGGGGGTGGGGCTGGGGGAGGGGGGGGGGGTTATTGGCTGGCAGGAAAAGCGGTAGCAACAGCGCCTCTGATGCACCAGGCAGTAACTCACCTCCTGCTGCAGCCACAGGTAGGTCTGCAGGGCTTCACTAACACACAGACACACAGAGCAAAGAGTCCTGCTGCACAAACACACAAAGCACAGAGTCCTGCTGCACAGAGACACAGATCACAGAGTCCTGCTGCACAGAGACACAGAGCACAGAGTCCAGTGCAGCCTTTAGCGATTCAGCCAGCGGCTCCGCCCCACTCTTCACACACCCAGAGAAATCATGTGACACGCGTATCTTCCTGCTTCCATTACCGCACACATGGATCAGCGGACAGGAGCTCCGGGGCCGACTCCCGGTCCATTAAAGGGACAATTAACGCATTTACAGGGGCCCTGGATTTTGAAAGGCAGGGTCCATTACATTTAAGTGTTGGGGGGGATTTTCCAGTAAGACATGGCGCTCCTGGGGGGCGGATCAATGGAGCGACAACAGAGTGCGACTGTTCCGCAGGAAACCGTACTCCGGGGCTGAGAGCGACGCGGGGAAACGGGGCAGACGAGAGCCGGCCGCCACCGCGGAACACGTCCACGGCCCCCTGACGGAGCTCGCAACGGTAAATAAAGCGCCAGTCACTCCAAAGCCGTCGCCGCGGTAACTAACGAGACTCTGCTCACAGGCCAGCCTCCCCTAACAGCTTTCATAGAACAGGGTGACCGCCTCATGAGCACAACTTTGAGGGGTAAATGGGCTATAACTGCATGCTGCCAAAGCGATGCTCATTACTGCAGTCACCAACGGCAACAAACAGCAGATCAGCAGGACCTTGATTTCAGCATAGTCTGCGTTAGACGTTAGCAAAGCTTTATAATCAGAGTGAAGCATCATCTGTGGGAACAGCATCAAAAAAACAAAAAAAACTTCAAGTGTTTTCATCTGGACACTAGCAGTTTTAAACATAAATGCCCCTACTCCTATTACCCTATGTTGTTTGTGCTTTGTGAAGCTATACTACTTATACTTTTTAATCTATAAAGCTTTCAAGAGTAGGTTAAAGCAAGCCAACAAAAGTGTGTCCAAACTTTTTTGTATCATATTTTAAGCATAATTTTCTTGTACATATAAAATAAAAAATATGAGACGAAGGACCTTCACAACACTCAGTAGAACACACAAGCACACTCTCACAAAACTAAAGCACGTCTATCTCCATACAGTACTGCACATACAGCACATTACGGTCACATAATCCATCCCGATATTTGCTCTGATGTTACTAAAAATAAGACACATCAGTGGAGTTTTTCAGACAGAGAGAGAGAGAGGGTGGGGGGAGAGAGAGAGGGTGGGGGACAGAGAGACACAGAGAGAGAGAGAGAGAGAGAGGGAGAGAGGGTGGGGGACAGAGAGACAGAGAGAGGGAGAGAGAGAGAGAGAGAGAGAGAGAGACAGAGAAAGAGAGAGAGAGAGCGAGAGAGGGTGGGGGACAGAGAGACACAGAGAGAGAGAGAGAGAGGGTGGGGGACAGAGAGACACAGAGAGAGAGAGAGAGAGAGAGAGAGAGAGAGGGAGAGAGAGAGAGAGATAGAGAGAGAGAGAGAGAGAGAGAGGGTGAGGGACAGAGAGACAGAGACAGAGAGAGAGAGAGAGGGAGAGAGAGAGAGAGACACAGAGAGAGAGAGGGAGAGAGTAGCGCACACCGCTGTGCAGGCAGCGTCACAGCTCACCTTCAGAGAGTCGAAGCAGGCGATGACTCGGCCGTTCTCCACCTGGCAGCTCTTGGGCGGGTGTGCGAATTTGCATTCCTCATCGCTGCGGGAGCACGTGCCTCTCTGGAACTGCCGGCACACCTCCAAAGTCAGCCATTTTGTGTCCCGTATGGAGGACATGTTCAGTGTCATGCTGAAGCCGAGCCACCGAAGGCTTCGCTGGGGAGAGGGGGAGGGGGTGGAGCTATCGGCTGCGCTTCTCACACACAAGGCCTAGGGGGCGCCACACATCCAGCTGAGGAAGGCCAAGCCGAAGCGAAGGTCTCTCTGCAGGATCTCTCCTGTCAGTGCAACGGCACCATGGGGAGGGGGCGGGGGGCAGGAGGCTGGCCAATCAGGAAGCGAATCGCCCCGTTGTTGATCACTCAGTCCTCCCAGGGTGCAGATCTCTGAGGGGGAGAGGGCAGAGGGGCATGCTCAGGGGCGTGCCCTTTCCGCAGATGGCCCGAGTGACTCCGCCCCTTCCTCTGCTGCTTCAGGTTCGGCGGGACGGGGCGTAGAGCTCGCCCGCACCGCGTAAGCTCTCTGCCTCCCCAACACTCGGCCTCCTTTGTGCTTCCCGATTGAAGCGCTCTCCAGAGCAGGGGCCGGCCCGAAATAAAAGCAGAGCGGGCCGAGGGTGGAGCCTTGAGGTCTCCCCTTCCTGTGGCGGGTCGGGCCGGGACACGGGCGTGGAGGCGAAGCGCCAACCGCTCGGCTGCCTCGAGCAGGAGCGCGGTCAGACAAGGCACTTTATGTCCGAGACCTGCGGGGGGAGGGGGGGGTCCATTAGACATGATTCTCTTATACAACATTCTAGAGTAACCCAGCACCTGAAAGACTGCTCACATTTCCTTCAGTGCAGGTTAATTCTACTAACTGGCCCTTATCTGAAATATCAACATTTCACCTCAGGCTCCTGAAGGTCGAACTGCTGGAACAGACTGAGATAAATCAATCCTTATAACATTTGCATTTGTACATGTTCCACTTTGAAAGGTAACAGGTTTAACCTGGTTATTCAGTCATTTCCTACTGAGCATCACTGGGGTAATCATCACTAACGGCATGACCGAGGCTGTATAGCAGAGAGGCGCTCGGTTAAATCACAATTTAGACTTTGTGCCTCCTGGCCCTCCGCAGCACTACCTGCCCTCTCCAGCTATAACTCAAGCCACACATTTACAGGACCACAGCGCTGCTGATCTGAATGTGAGGCTAACGCTGTCCCATTATGCATCGCACGCTGCTGCTTCTGGCCACAGCCAGCCATGGGGACGGCCAGGCTTCAATCCAAGCCTTATGACTCACGTACCCACATCAGCCACAATATCCATATTTTTCATAATTATCGTCAAGGTTACAATACTTGAAGGCTCCAGAAAGCCTTATGACTCATCCACCGAGACATTAGCCACATATTTTTCACAATTACTGCCAAGGTTACACTGCTCGAAGGCTCCAAAACTCCTGACACCACAATCTCAAATCAAATTGAAATCACATACTAGTTCGTAGAGGGGGAAGGAATCTGGAGGAATAAGGCTGCCACTCCATTCACTCACTCCAGGCACAACGCCCCAAACAGCACAGATTCAAAACCTCAGCACTCAGTCATTATTCATCCAAAGGAGGAGCTGCCTCCACTTCTGAAGAACTCCATTCTTTCTGCACCCCTCCTTCAGGAACATCTGGAAATATTTACAGGAGGGAGCTGGGTAAGCAGAGGAGGTGGAGACCGGGAAGGGGGCGGGGCTAACAGACAAAGACCGGGCGGTGAAACACTCCGCTGCGATTAAAGAGTCTCCTTACAGTTTAAACAACAAACAGTCTTATGAAAGAAAAGGCCCACAATGATACACGTTAAAAAACATGGGAGAAGGGAGGGCTATTTTAAAAACTGAATACATGGAAAAATAAAAAAAACAGAACTGTAGCTCAGATTCAGGGGGAGATTTGGCAAGCAGTGCCCCAAGTGATAAAACTCAGATCTGACATATAAAAACATATTTGGGAAGATTACGCAGGACGTTCCCTGTGCGACCTCTGAGGCCCCAGTTCTGTACCGGCTGCTCCTCTGCTCTGGGGCTAAAAACTCAAAACCAGTTGCTAAGGGTACCTTTTTTTCCTTCCGCTGATCCAATGCATAGCAACAGCAAAAAGCAGAGCTAAAAAAAGAAATGCTATTATGACCATTTCGTAATAAAGCAATCTAATTGGTTTTTATCAAAGTGACACTTCAAATAATGATTCCATGCCTGCACCACCTACACAGTCAAATCTGCATCTTAAATTGCCCTGTAAAGCAAGTGAAAGAGGGCATACCCTATTGACACACGTACACAGCAAAAAGAGCATCCGTACACTTCAGCTGCCAGAGCTACTGCTGCATGCTGTAGTTCTTTTCAAAATTGGGTTATTTAATAATGAAGATATTCTGGCGCATCATACTGTCAGTTAAATTAACTGGACACAATAAAAGAATCCCAGTATTGTGTAAATACATGACAGCTGGCTGATGACGATCCTTCTGTCCTGTCAGGCTTGCGCAGCAAGAAAAAAAAGTCCGAAAATAAAGGTGTTCTTGAAGGCTGTCACTCAAAATTCAGCCCTAGGGACAGAGCAAATAATGAAATAGTTATAAAAGAGCTGCATAATAATTATGGTGGGTTGGCATAGCATTGATAATGCACCACTCTGTATTCAAACAGCAGAAGCATATACAGTACACCGAGTGGCCACTTCATCAGGTACACCCAGTCGCTAATGCATTAGCCTGCTCAGCCAAAGGGCAAATCAATATATTTTTAGACCAAATATAGAAAGGAGGGCAAGTCACGTGATCTAAGTGACTTTGACCGTGGTATGATTTTTGGTGCCAAACATGGCGGTTCCAGCATTTCGAAAACAGCTGCCCTCCTGGGATTTCCACTACAGTCTAGTTTCCAGAGAACGATGCGATAAACAAATAACATCCAGTGAGTGGCAGTTCTGCCGGCGAAAACACCTCGTTAATGAGAGAGATCGTAGGAGAATGGGCAGACTCGTTCAAGCCAAGGCCACAGAAGCTCAAATAACAGCAGTTAACAACCAGTGGTGTGCAGAAGGGCATCTCTGAGCGCTCAGCACGATGAACCCTGAAGCAGAAGGGCAGCAGCAGCGGGAGACCAAGCCGGGTTCCGAGCAAGGCCAGGCTACAGCGGGCGACGTGATCACAACTGGACCCCGACGACCCCCCCTCGACCCTAATCTGGGACGCGATTCTTCCAGACATACATTTTCAGACCGGCCACACACCCCAACACCCTCTGAGTGGATCAGCGCGTTCAGCAAGCCAGGCTAAATGCTAACGGCTCCCAGAGACTGAGCCTGGAAAGCAGCACGAGCAGATTAACGAGGGAAACTCACACCGCCGCTAACCGCGTCCCTCTGCTGCGGCCCTCTGCTCATACTCGGCTAATGACATAATTACGGGCGGGGCTGAGATTACGGGCCTCCCCTCCCTGCGTGACTGCGTGACCCGTCGCCCCCAGCACTGCCGCGGCGGGGATGAGATCATCGCCCCACACAGGCCGTGTGGAGGCCGCATTTAACCGGCCGTGACACGCCCCCCGGCGAGCTCGCCCGCTGTGGACGCGCCCGGCGGGGTCCGTAAAAACCGCACGCCGTGCCCCGGGGGCGTGGCAGCGCGCCATCGGTCAGATTCCACCCGCACAAAGAGCGCACGTCCCGGACAGCTCAGCTCCTTTTACACGCGACAGCGGTTACAGATTTGGACAGGCAGTGACTGCCACCAGTAACCCGGTTAAGTAGCCGTGAGGTAAACAGGAAGGTAATGCGAGGTAAAGCACGTTCTCCCCGGGCGTACGCGCTGTTTCACTACCGCTCCCAGAATATAATTAGCATTGCCATTTTTCCCTCTGCGTACTGCGGAACTCATCTAGCCGCTCGGAGTACTACAGAACGAGGCCTCTCTGAACACTCCCGGCTCCATGTCCCTCACTGACCGTGGGGTTTTTACAGTGTGGACAGCAGCCATGTGGGAGAGGCTGGAGTTAAAGACACCCCCGAGCCCTGGCGGGGGCTCGCTGTGGCCTGAGGGTCCGAGGCACACCCAGTTTTTAACTGGCGCACCCGAAGATCAGACGTTCTCCCCCGGTCCACAGTGATCTTAACTGATGCTGTAGCTTGTCATGCCTCCTAGTCTGACTTAGCATAGGTTAGGTCAGAGTAATGTTCGCTGTGTGAACTGGACTTAATGTGTTCATGGGTATGAATAACTGTGACATGATGAGTATTGTACCTTATCGGAACTGTGTTCTGTAGTTGTTCCAGCGACCTTCGGCGTGCACTTATTGTACATCGCTTTGGATAAAAGGAGTCTGCCAAATAAATGTAATGTAATGTAATCTACACCCGCCCCCCTGAGTCTGTAATCGGAATTGCCCCCGCCTCAGAGTTATCCGTGTGTGCGTGTACGTGTGTGTGTGTGCGTGTGTGTGTGTGTGTGTATAACAGCCTTTACACACAGCCACTGGGCATGAGACAGTAATCTAAAGTCAGAACTCATAACAGGACACAGTGTAGCATGTATCTGCTGGAGTAATTCAGTATGCTCTGAACTGCCTGCATGCGGCAGCTTAGCATGCAGCACACAAACCCAGCGAAGCAAACGGCCAGCTTTCCACTTAACCGACTTCACAGGACCAATCAAACGGGCCGGGGAAATCTAATCAGAGCCGCAGTGGGGCCTATCCCCGGAGAGACAGAAAACAGACGCGCAGACGCACAGACGAAGAGCAGCAGCAACGTCTCCTGAACCAGCAAACGGCACCTCAAAATGTGCGCTTAAGAAACTGAACCGAGTGACTGAGCGGACTTCACTGTGGTCTGTGCCTCAGAACCGCATGCTGACCTCCATCCGTCTCTTCCAGCCAATCAGAACCACTCTCCCTGCTCCTGACAATCAGAACCCCACTCTCTCCCACCAATCAGAACCACCCTCCCTGCTCCTGACAATCAGAACCACACTCTCCTCCCGCCAATCATATCTACTAGCCCTCCTCCTGTCAATCAGAACCGGTCCCGCTATACCACACCCCCCTCCCCCACCACCGCCAACACAGAGAAAAAGGCCCTCATTTCTGCATGAATATTACAACAGTGAAGTAGAATATCTCTGCCCATTTTCTGCCTCTGTGAACACTGTCTGAAACAGGGTTTCATTTCCCATTTCCCCCACAGGAGAATAAACAGCCATGAACCAATCAACTGTGAGTCACACAGCTAAGGACCAATCAATTATGAATCAGGCCCGTGGGAACAGCGCCCTTTAGACCTAATATTTTTAGAACAGAAATTGGAAAAAGTGTCGTAAGAGTATGAAAGGATGAAAGAGATGAAAAAATCATTCCAACTGATCAGAAAAACAGGTACATATTCACAATGAAACACAAGGAGCCTGCTGACGTCTACACTTACCGCAGTGCCACAGCGCTGCTCGCGGCATTAAACAGGCACAACAGGCCCTGAATAACACACGGTCCAGCAGTGAGTCCACACTCCACCCCTGCAGTCCGGCACTTCCCTCAGGTGAGAAGTGAAGCTGCCCCTCTGCGGCTAAGCTAAGCGCTGGGGAACGGGACTCGCCCACAGGGGGCTCGTACGCAGGGACTTAGCAGGGGTGCTCCTTAATTCCACACCAGGTGCTTAAAGTCCTGAGGTGGGCCTCAGTCCTACCTGCTCCTGCTACCTGAGGACTACAGTCCTCCCCGTGTGGAATACAATGTGTGCTTTTCAAATCGATGCGTGCTCTTCTCCCGTGAGGTCTTCCGCCCGCTATATCCACACATCAGTCCAAGCTGAGCTTGTTTGAAGTAGGTCTAGTAATTATTCATGGGGCTACAGCTGCTAGCGGGCTATGTACTGTACACTGTATGTTTTTAAATAAGCATGCATCGGGAAGTTAGCAGCAATGGTGAAGAAAAATTGCATAAAGGTGTCCATGTATGGAGGGGGAAAATAATGTAATAACTGCCTGCTTTATTTGACCAGGCGTGTTAAAAAACGACCTGTTGTTGCAGGAATTTGAAGCTCTTCCTTTCTTGTGCCCAGCCCATCTTGGAAGGCATTGTTTTCGCTAACGATGTTTGTATCGTTATGAAACTGTGAAGCGGCTAATAAATCAGCTGTCTCTGTACGGGGTGTGTATAATGTGCACAGGATTTCAGTCACATCCACGCCCTTGTTCAAGCAACTCAGCTTCTCGCAAAAGAATTACCTAGTCACTACAGTATTGGCCCTATTGTCATTCATCATCATAAGGTAGAAATGACTTATTTTAGCTTATACATGTAAGAACATTTCACACTGCCGATTTTGTTCAAAGCTATGCCTTTAAAACATGGAAGCTATCTTTAAAAAAAAAAATCTAATTGATGGATTCCGTTTTTTCCCTGTAAAAATTCAGTACATGTCTGAAACAGGGCCATCTGCAGCCGGTAAAAACAAGCAGTCTTTAAAAAAAGGTACAAAAAAAAAAAACCAGGCAGTTTATTTTGGGGTTTCGTTCTAAATTCAGCCTTGAATCGAGGACACTTCTGGGTCAGGCTCAGCACACTGCTGGCCTGTCATCAAGCAGTGAATGACAACACAATAACGGCAGCGCTTTCAGAGCCAAACCGTCAACTGAACACCCAGCCCAGCCATTCCAGGACCACAGCCAATGCAAATCCTTTCCTTTAACAAATCTCTGCAATAAATATAACTGGGCTGACAGGAAGAGGAACATAAAAATAAGTAACTATTCCTCAGCAACAGTGCAATATTAAAGAGAATGCGGCGGGAATGGTGCTGGTGCTGTTCTCTTTAAGGGAACAGGACTGCATCCAGTGTCCTTGAAAAAGTCTGAGATGGATTGAATCTTAGGGTTCTGGACCACTGCAGCCTCTGTGGAGAAATGAAAGGCGGAAACCAACATGGCCGCCCACCTGAAGCGCTACACCTGGCTGATGAAGCTGGTGAGCACGCACAGATGGCTCACAGGTAGGACGGTGGCTCTGACGCCCTTCACTGGCCCGGAGAATTCTGTGCCCCGACTCCCCGCTGTGATTGGCTGTTTCTGGAGCATTGTGATGTCACAGGCGGGGCTGCTCAATGAAGGCAGTATTCCAGGGAAACAAAGCTCTGACTGTTGACAGACAGACTGCAGGAAGACAGGCTGGCCTGAGCGAGCTTTCACTAATCAGACCGGCCACACTCAACGCTGCTCACCCTCAATCATCTTTATCTTCTTCAGGTTTACTTTACATCCACAAGATTTACCCGCAGAACAACACGCACACGTGCATAACAGACAGACACCACAAATGCAGAAGTGACATTAAAAGAAAAATAAAAAATAAAATAAATATTTAGTTTAGTCAGAAAGGAGCGCATTAGGTAGGTGAAAGGCAGGAGGGAATGCTTTAGACTGGCAGTGCCAGATTGCGCTCGTGGGTGAATATTACTGGAGGCCGGTCTCCATAGCAGCCGGGGCGATTCCCAGTCCAGAGGTGAGCCCCGATAACTCACCCTGTCAGGCTTTACGAGCTACAGCCACCCGTGCCAGCCACTCTACAGGCTTGGGCTCTCCTGCTCTTCCCCTCACATCACCCCAGAGAGCACAGGCAGGGTGGACTGCGGGGCTGCAGAGGCACTGCCGTCTGCTAGAGAGGCAAACACCCTCAATCTCAATGAATGGCTTTCCCGCTGTGACAAATTTAGCTGTTTTTTTTTTCAGGATTACATTCTAGATTTGGAGATTCTAGATTCAGCAGTTCCAGATTCTCCCCATTTCCTCTGTATCATGGATTCTTTAGGGTCCCTGCACTGTGACGGTCACCCTAATCAGACCAGCAGCCCCAAAGTAGGTCACAACCCCCATTTTAACATTCTACTGTAAAGCAATCTTTCTCTGGCTCCCACTGGACTGAAATATGAGCAATTAGGCCTGTAAATTCTGATTTCCTCTCAAGATGCTCTTAAAAAACCTTTTTTTTTTTTTATTAACAAAGAAATAATAAGTTATGAACAGACATATAACCTTCTAGTCCTGTTCTCTTTTCTACTCTTCTGGGACTGGAGGAAGACGAGGGAAGAGAATTTGGTTTCAGGGCAGAAACCCCCCCCATGTACTCTTTGCATCCGCAACATGCATTAACGAAACGGCTGACATGAGATCGGCCAGTCAAAGGAGACGCAGCCCGTTCGCTACAGCGCGCGTACAGTCAAACCGTCAGACAGCGCAGAATAAAGCACGCTATCCTGCGCTAAGCCCAGAGCAGCGCTCCAGGGGCTGGGGTGGCTGTGAAACCATACCCCACCCCGACCCCTCGCTGAAAGGCTGCGCAGAGGCGCTCTGGGAAAAAAGACGGCAAACGCTAAAAAAAGGACATGGAACACAGAGGAAGACAAAGTCCCCAACTGCTTTTGCACTTAATAAGAGAATCTCTTCCTACAGCCAACTCAACAAGCCATGTGCTTTGGGAGACTGCGTGGTGAGACCCGTAGGGTGGCTAACTCCCCCCAGTACACAAACCCCCCTCTGCAGCCTGAGGTTCCATTCCCCACCACGGCACCCTCCGCACTGTGATCACATCCCTATCTGTAACCCTCTCTGAGTTCCTCTGTCTGAATAAATAAGAAAATAACTAAGGGTGGCTTTAAAAAACACTGGCTTTTCCAGTCCTCTGAAAGACAGAATCACTGCAGAGACAAGCCAAAGGAAAGCTTTAATGTGGTCAGTGTGACTGCAGTATGCAACGGAGGTCATTTAAACTGCACTAAGGTACTGCAGGCTTAGGGGCGAGGCGCGTGGTGCAGCCCACAGGGCATATACACAAATCCCACCAAGCAGGCGGATTCTCTGTCTGCTACCCTTTTCTTCTCTACTGGTTACTCTCTGCTTTCTGACTCAATAGAGCAAAACACAGAAAAGGAGGGTACTACATCCATACAAACACTACACCACATAGACACTGTCATGCTTTAAAAAAAAATTGACAAGATACTCAACGCTGAAGAAACAATGCAAAATCTAATGTTATATACATTGATACAGTATCTTGATGTTCTAATGTTTATTATACGATAGTGTAGTATTATAGCGTTTCCTGGCCCTCGGCAGTGTTGTTTTTCCTTAGCGCTGGGTCGGGAGGAAGCGCACCCCTGCAGATGAGGTCACGGGGCTAAGCACGTTAGCCCCCACTGGCGGCACAAGCTAAATATTTGAGTCGACGTGAGAAACCTCCGCGTTCAAACAGCCTTAGCGGCTAGCCGCACTGCCGTGACCCCAATTATCCTCACCTTACTGACACCCGGTCTCTTCGCACGGCCATCGGTCTCCCAGGCAACCTGCCAGGAGGGTCATGTGACCACCTGTCCGTGCAGAGAGAGGACACGACGCCGGCCGAGTGCCCTTTCCCCCGCTGCTCGGAATGTGGCCGCGTGTCATTTAATTACAGCGAGACGGCGACGCGCGGGGACGTCTGGCTGCTGACAGGCCGGCAGCCCGGTTACCCACGGTGCCGTGCGCGCGCTCTGTCTCACAGCCTCCGCGGGAGCGCACAGGAACCCGTCTGGAGAAGCAGACGCAGACCTCTTTTCCCTCTGAAGTCCCGGCTGAAGGCACAAGGCACACATCTGTCTGGTGTGACAGAGCCCTGGACGCACTGAAAGGGCACGGCCTCAGAACAGAAAAGGTCTCGAGAGAATCTCTCCCTCAAAAAACAAAAAATGAAAAAGGTAAGCTTTAAAATCAAAGCTAATTTTATCACATTTCAGAACCTCAGTCACACAAAAATTGTCAACAACTGAGAAGTCATCCATATTCTTAACATAAAAGATGTTGTTTCAGTAAATAAAATTCAGTAATGAAGCTTGATGGAGAGTAGCCTTTTAAAAGGTGACTGAAGGTGACTGCAGGATGCGCAGAGTGGGACACAGCGACTGCGCCAGTGGCTCTGTGGCCTGTGTGCCTGTGTCTCCTGTGTGCCTGCGTCGCCTCTGTTTCTGTGTGCCTGTGTTGCCTTTGTGTCTGTGTTACCTGTGTTTCTGTGTGCCTGCGTCGCCTCTGTTTCTGTGTGCCTGTGTTACCTGTGTTTCTGTGTGCCTGTGTTCCTGTGTTCCCCGGTCCTGTCCCTGCTGCGGCTCTCTTGCACAGGAAGGGCAGAGACCGGCTTCCCTTTCCCTCGGCACACGCCCGTCAACTGACCCCAGCCCGCCCTCTTCCTGACACCACCGCCCTCCGCCCCGCCCCTCCGCCCTTCCAGACGAGACGCAGCGCCGGCCGTGCCAATGCAGAGCTCCGCTGTATTTACCCAAGAACCAATTCACCGAACAAAGCCTGCCTTTAACCCCACACATCCTCAGAGAAAACACTACGCAGGCTTGTGTGTCCTTCAGAAGACTGCACAGAATAAACTTAACCTCATGCCCCACGCAGGCTCAAGCAAACACTCGAGTGGATCTGTACATACACACACACACACACACATACATACATACATACACACACACACACACACACACACACACACACACACACAACCCCACAACCACACACACAGTGAGAACTCCATACACAGCTGATATTACAAAGTGCCTGGAAAAACTCCACCGTGAGGCAGGACTAGCTCTAAAGGAAGCACCTTTTTCCATTTCCTGCAACGCAATAAAAGCGTCTCTAGTCACGAGCAAGTCAGCACACAGCATCATGAGAGAGAGAGAGAGAGAGAGAGAGAGAGGTATGGAGGGGGGAGAGACTGCAGCAGCTGTGTGCTTCCACAGCAGTTTTGAGCTTCTCACTGCTGAACTCTCTCTCCCTCTCCCTCTCCCTCTCTCCGTCTCGTTCTCTCTCCCTCTCTCCCTCTCGTTCTGTCCGCCTCCCCTCCACCCCCCACCTGTTTCTCCCCCCTCCGCGTGGCTGGCAGCACACAGCAGTGAAACTCTTTTTGGAACATACCGTCAGAGAGAGTCAGAGAGAGCGGCGAGCGCTGGCGGGTCCCGGAGCTCTCTGTGCAGAGTCTGAGCGCTGGCGGTCTGCGCGGGGGATCGCGTGCGTCACTCCCTGCCGCTCGCTGCTCTGCACGCCACGGCCATGCCTGCGCGGGGGCTCTTCTCTCCGCGGCGGCTCGGGGGAAAGAACGAGTCCGCTCCGCTCCCCGGCTCAAACATCTCCAGCCCAGCCCCACTCCCACCTCTTCCTCCCCTGCAGCCCCCCTCCCCGGCACTGCCCTCCCGCTGAGCTCTGCCCAATGACGGCCCGGCTTTCTGAACCCTCCGCTCTCCGATTGGCCGCAATGCGCTGACTAGCGCTGTGACATCACGGACCACTGAATGCTAATCTTAAAGGTATTTCCCTGTTTTTATACCCAGCTCACCGTTAACAATTGTTAGACTTCCTTTTTATGGTAAAAATACATTCCTCTCACACAAAGTGAGCCAGCTGTGTGGATGACTGAGGCAAACAGGACATAAATGGGCTCTTTAGAGCCATACGCCTGAACTGACCGGTACTTTCCACTAAACAGCACATACTGAGATTGCCTGGGGCTACAGACACTATAGACGCCTCAGTTATAGACCAGCAGCCTAATCATAAAAAGGGCTTCATATATCAGGCAAATGAAAGCTCCTCACATTGTGTCCCTCATTTTAATGTGTCTTGAATAACATGCTCCATATATTTTTTGTTCTACCTGTGGTTTTGTCATTTAAAAAATTCTGAAGACTGCTGCCAACTGAAATCTTCACCAGACCCAAGCAATAGGCCTACATGTAGCGTATATAATCAACACGAAATTGAGATTATACTGATTAAAGTCTGAATGATGTTTAGAAAAAGAACCTTCATATGAAAAGGCACTATCACATTACCATGAAAAGGCACTAGCGGCAGTCTGGGTAAACCAGACATTAACAGCTGTCTACTGAATAAGACACGATGAATGAGAAGGAAATGTTTTGACAATTTAAATTATTTTCATTACGGGTTTCGCTGGCTAATGTCCAAATCAGCCCCAAGTACAAATTTTCCCAAGATCCCACAATGTTTTTTAAGCCACAGAAAAGGAGAGAAGGGGCAAGGTCATGCTTTTGCAAACGAAACAGCAGGGAAACCCATCAACAGTAAACTACTGTACTGGCAGTCTGCAGGGACCCACTAGCCCAGCCAGCACTGCAGAGCCAGGGAACTGTCTGCAGCGCAAAGACCCAGACGTCATACCAGCCCACCAGTCACAACCTCCACAGACCAGACAACACCAAACCAAGGACACAAGAGCACTGCTCCCATCCTTATCATCTATTCATGACTTTTTTGCTTGTTTGTATGCCATTTACTTTGATAGCAATCTAAATATTCCAATTAGTAGAACAAATATTTTCAGTGTCACGCCATTGACGCGGTGTACTGCCACTGTTCTCATGAGGGTGTGAGTTACAGCTGAAGGACTAAACTACATTTTATCCTCCCTGCGTTTCATCGCTGATCCCAGCATGCATTTTAAAAGGAAATGCACTATGAAAAGGTTACTTAACTAGAAAACTCATCACAAAAACAATTCTCTTAACTGATTAATTTGTGTGCCTCCTCCACTGAACATTAAATGCACAGGTTGCAGCTCAAGGCAGATGTAAGCCATGTGAGGATACAGTGACAGCTCCGCATAGCCACCGTTTCCTTTGGTGCATCGGTATGATTTTGGCTGGGACTCCCTGCGTGAATAAGCAGTACCCACCGGCTGTACTAAAACACAGAGGAGCAGTGCATCAGCTTCACTCCTCACAGGGGAGTCTGTGCCTTACGGGCACGCTGAAGAGGGTATCTGCAATCCAGTTCATCTGGAAACGGGACATGAGTCAATATGGGGGGTGGGGCAGAAACAGGGTCTATATCTAGCCCTCAGCCGACACTGCAAAATAAATAACCTTCAAAAGCATCCATAGCAGGTCACAAATTTGTATTAGAATTCCCCAACTTCTCTGGTAAAAAGCATAGTCTTATCAAGGTACTTCCCTCATTTTTCTCTCCATATAAACGGACTTGTTTGCAACTCCATTTCAAACGGTAACGTTTATGACGTAACTGTACTGTACGTCTCCCAAAAAGAGCAGAACAGGTTTCAGAGCTTGTGTTTTCAGTTAATCTTTAAATTATTCAAAGTGAGTACAGTCTGTTCTGATGAATAGCTACTTAATCTGCACCTCCTCCCAGCTCTGGTGACACACACACACACACACGCAAACATGCGCGCAAACACACACACAAGCACACGCAAACGCACGTGCATGCACACACACACACACACACGGATGCACCACTCAGTGAACACTGCTGGAGAACAGAGCAGATCATTCACGCTCAGGTTTATGACTTTGCAGAGAAATGCAAATCTACACAACAGCTGTTCTCTCCTGCTTTTGGCTCCCATTGCCAAAAGCTGACTGCAGTACATGCACTTCCTGCCCCACTGCCAAAGGTGTCACGACAATTGTCTATGTGCAGGAAGGGTCAAAACCAGTTTGTATGCACTGACAAGTCCCAGGATGGCACATCCCTTAACACAATAAGGTGGTGTAAAACCCTGGACTGCTTTACGCATATCCTTACAGGGCCTACACGGTTTACAGGAAACATCACTGACTGGAGATCAGGCACTAACCCTGGAGATCTGAGCAGGGTGAATATTCTTCTGGGCCCAAATGCTCAAACAGCCCACACCACTCAATTTAGTAAAGTTTTAGTTTGGTGGCTCGCCTAAAGCAGCAAGCAGAAGATGCTGAGGGATATTTTGGCGAATGAGATATCTGAATATGTCAAAAAAATATATTTTATTTTGAGTGTGCACACATGAGAACTGGGAAATGACAGTCTGCTGTAATCAGTTCCAAAGCTTCATGCTGGAAAGGGACAGGGATCTGGCCCGTTTCAATATCCAGCCTGCAATCCATCAGTCACAATCTCCACAGAATCTACACTGAGCGCTGCACAACAACACTCATCAGTGGACAAATGCGCTTAGCCACAAACACAGTAATCAACACACTTTACAGCCCAGGAGGCTGTAAATAAAGACGTCACACAGCCAGCCAGGTGGAACATACTCCATTTAATTTTTTGTGAAAACACAAAAAAAAAAAAATCCACTGAAGTCAGCCAGAGCAACACTCTTCCCCACAATGATGCTCACTCACAAACACGTGTCTAGCCATTCACTCCCTATGCCACAGCAAAAACTACCACTACACCAGAGATGAAGCTATTCTAGCTAACAAAAAATGTCCTCATAATGTTGCTGGAATGTTTTGCCAATGGTATAACACTGCCATTACATTACAGCTACATTTGGAGAATTTATGATAGCTGAGATTCTCCCTCCAGGGCAGTGTGTTACACTGACAGACTACATTTCCCAAAGGCTTAAGGGATCTTTCTCTACATTAACTGATGTAAAATTCCTCAAATCCTTCCATCAAAACATGGGCCACAACTGTATACAACTTCAAGAACATTTAAACTTGGCTTGTTTAAAGACAATAGCAAATGTTCACTGATGCCATTTATAAAGAACACAACCAAGAAAATTGTCAAGGCCACCCAGAAATTAAAGCTTCATTAAATACACTTCAGTGTATATATTAGATGTACATTGGGCAGCCCAGTAAATTAGCGTTTGTGGGTAAGGTATCCAGACACTTGCAGAATCCAATAGACAGGATGTGCTGCAGAGCTACTTGTCCCCCCAGGGAGCTTGAGAAACGTGATTTTAGTGAAAATACTGCAGGTGACACCAGGAGAAGAAAATAAATGGCTATACTGTAAGTACTCAGAAATGGCATGCTTGCAGGTGTGGACAAGAACAGGCCTCTGCAGAGCACAAGATGTCAGTAATATGCCAAAATAAACACAGATTTGACCAACATCTAACGTTTGCCACAATTTGTAACAAGCAAAATAAAAAGCTTGCGATCAATTGTGCATACATTTTGAAATTACTTCAGAGGAAAGCAAAGGCTGCCATATTGATAAAACAGGCACAGTGAAGGACAATCAGAGCCCATAACACCAGATGATATTTTATTACTTATTAATATCAACACATCTACTGTAATCATGTTCAAAGGCAATATAATTAATTGGCATCCATACATAAAAGAGCAAGTGGGAATATAATAATGACATTACAGCACGGTCAGTGAAGACCCTACTGTCCATGCTGACAGTTCTCCTTTGGGTTTATATCCTAAAGCCTTTTGGCGACCTTCACACTGCAGAACAATGCAACCAAACCAACTATGTCTGTACACATAGGATTTACTGCTAGTTAGTGCGTCGAAGGTATCAGTAGCTAGCTGCCAGAGTACACTACACCTAAAGTACGTAAATGCATCATTGAATGATAATTCTATTTTCCGAATTCGAAACTGAATTATGCATCCTCTCTGATGCCTCGATTTAAATTCAAGAAACTAATAAATAAAAATGCATTCACAACTCAATTCCCAATCGTGCATAACACTGTTGGATACATTTAGCAGCAGGGAGATTTGTTTATGTTATTGTCCAACTTCCTTGAAGTAAGACATTGTCATATTCCCAAGAGTGTTTGCAAATAAGTGACATAGGAAACTAGCTAGAATAACCTGCTGGATTGCTCTGCAGTACAATGGTTTTATTACAGTACATCTGGAGTCAACAGCTAATCCGTAAGACTGTTTGAAAAATGGATTCGCATCCACTTGGTTTCAATTTTTCCCAAATGTGAAAAGCTATTCGAACCGAAAATAAACCAGAAGCCTAATCAAAAACTACGACACTGTTCACGACTCCTGGCATTATTTTCTCCCTGCTGACATGAACAAGAAGGGACTGGTGTAATGTGTTCGTTAACGAACAAGCAAAGAAACTGAAAGGTCCACTAGTTTTGGCCCAAATTACATAGCTAGCTATGGCCAATCGTGCAGTAGTATCACTAAATTGCAAGACAGTAAACAGACTTGCATTTTAACCGACAGATTAAGCTAAAGAAGTCAAGGTGGAAAAAAAGGAAAATTTAACAAATAGGCTAGTTGTTAACTAGTAGACAACCATGACCTCGTGAAATCAGTGCCTAAGTAATAGAAATAGCTGGCCGGGTGGATGCGTTAGCTAAACGTGGTGCCAAGCAGAAAGTTGCGGACCTGTGGCGAGTTTAAGAAATGTTAGCTAACGTTAACTGGTTCGGTAACGTTAGCAAACTAGTTTCCGCTCACAAGTATGTAAATGTAGCAACGCTACAACGCTAACATCAGTAGCTAATTCGCCTAGGGCGGAATATAGCTAATATTTGGCATAATCGCGTGCATCGCATGCAGCATTCGAGACATGGCTCGAGTTAACGATAGCTAGCTAGCTATAGCTTCCTGAACGTTAACGTAGATTTCTCGTTGATACAGACAGCTCAGGCGAGCCATAGTCCACAGCCTTCAGTTTAAACAGTTAACTAACGCGTCATGCAACACTGCTCGTCAACGTTAGCAAGTTATCTATTTTGATAAACTGGCTTGCCCATAAACATATGCCGCTTGCTTATTTGCATCTGAGAGCCTAGAAAGCTAGACCGACAGCTTTCTAGCTAACGTTAGCTCGCTTAAAAACCGTAGTCACGAAACGGGCGCATGCGTTGCCGTTGACATATTCACGGCTGTTGCTGGCAAGTTCATTAACTTGAAAGCTAATTAGTATATCTATGGAAATTAGCTGCTTTTCCAATAACCTTAGCTGCCGCTAAATGTTTTCGGTTACTTAACAACTCGCTAGGCAGATAACATTAAGTTAGCTGGGTAACATTAGGTACTACTTACCTCATCACGACGATCTGTTCCTAGTTTCACACTACCAAGATGCCAAATCGGGCCCGCGGCACTAAAAACAATACTTAAACTAAGTGAACATGGCAAACCGTATTCGTTCGTATTGCATTAAGGCTGGCTAAAATCGACAATTCCCGTAGCGTAAAATAAAATTAATTAACTAAATCAAATGCGACTTTAATTTCCCCTGCTGTTACTTTACACTAACGCTACGGCTTGACGTGCAACAAGCCTCTGACAGCTCTTGGAGAAAGGTAGTCCGGGTGAAAAGAGATTACCAATGTCAGCGTTTGTGTCATGGCGTTTTCGTTGTATTTGTTATTCTGCAATTCATTCTTAGCAAATACAGTATTTCCCACACAAATGCTTGAATATATTAACTTTTTAGTCTAGCTCAGGCAAATTTTACATCGATTCATACCACCCCGCTAACAATTACATATTGGTATGTTCCAAACGAATACCAGGAGCTTCGGTAAGGGCAAGGGGTCTGCTTGTTACCTAGGAAACAGTGGTAAAACTCACAGGATTCACTGGTGCGTTTTTAATCAAAAGACAGTTTTAATAATCAGATTGACGAAATTTAGCTTGCCTGGGTTTAGATTCAGGGGATTTACTCACGTATTACAAAAGTGTGATGTCATCAATTGTGCTCACAATTAATAATACACTTACACGTATTCACTGATTTCAGTTTCAACTAGGAAAAAAATAATTGAAGGACAAAATTTAGTTGGCTTGCCTGGGGCTACTTTTGAAAGCATAACACTGTAAGGGGAAAAAACAAACAATGTTGTCAACCTGAAAGAAAAGTTAGAAGTTTATATGAAATTCTAAACGGCCAATTTGTGAAATTCTATAAATAGCTAGCCACGACTTAGCTTGCTATAACAAGCTATCTGAATTCCTGGTCAGGGTCACTGGGGGTGCTGAGCCTATCACAGCGTGCATTCGGCTTACACCCTGGACAGGCCACCAATCCATCGCAGGGCACACACATCATTCACTCATACACTCATATCTATGGGCAATTTAGAGTTTCCAATTAACCTACCTGCATGTCTTTACACTGTGGGAGGAAACCCACGCAGATTTAGGGAGAATATGCAAACACCACACAGAAAGGCCCAAGTCAAGATTCTAACCCATGACCTTCTTGCTGTGAGGCGGCAGTGCTACCCACTGCACCACCGTGCTGCCCCCAACTCATTCTCTCTGGATTTTTAAAAAATCATTCCCTGAAGCAAGTTACTTTTAATATTTTGTTGTATATAAATGGTACTATTGTCTATTAACTGGACAAGTGTCTTCTCCTGTGACCATGTCATGTTTTTGTAAATACAGTACTCCAGCAATAACAAGCTGCTTTCTACCTAGCCATAGCTGTTTAGGACTTGGAAAAGTTTAGTCTGGTTTACAACATTATCTGGTTGCTACTAGCTAGATAGCTAGTAGGCAATCTATTATAGCTGTAGCTAGGAGTTAAATGCACTAGCTAATTAAGTGGGAGCTTGTAGCAGATAAGTTAGTACTGTACTTACATCCACAAATTATAACAGTAGAGATTGCAGGAACGGGAAAAAAAGAAAGTCAGACAGAGCAACACTCCATTTCCTCACCTGTTCACTCACAAATGTAGTTTGTTGTGGTGACTGAGCCATTTTCTGAATTCTTATCAGCACCCTCTCATTACATTACAGGCTCTCAGATAAGGCTCCCCTTCGGGGAGTCTTTGCACCCCTGTAGCATTCAGGTGGAACAAGGATGCATTTTAGCACAGGTGATGTGTGGGAGAAATTGATGTTTGCGGCGTACTTGCATGAGTCATAGGCCCTCGGCTTGCTGTGCTCGATCTCAGCGGGAAGCTGCTGCAGTGTCATGAGATTTTGATCGCTGATGTAGAATGTGCACCTGTGGAGCACCACAGCCCTGTTTAAATTGCACCCCCACCCCTCCGTATTATTATGTTCAATATGTTTCCTACTGGGCAGAGTGAGGTCACCAGCAGCCGCCTGCAGGTGGTGTTTGTGAAGATGGGCACCCGGTGCAAACTCCTGCTTGTTAGCGTACCATTGCATGGCATTGATTTTTTACAGGTACACTGCAGTTTTTTCTTGAGTTCCTATTTCACTTCCATGCACAACAACATTATTAATGATAATAACAACAACAACAACTATTATCATTATTATTATTATTAGTGGTAGTAGTAGTAGTAGTTGTTGTATTCATTGTCTCTGCCACTCGTTGTGTTTGGGACTTTCAAAGGCAAGCCATGGACACTAAATTGGTGCTGAAATGACCTGTATTAAAGGTCCTACCAAGAATAACTTATACTTTTCCTCAAGTAACTTTCTAAAGTATTTATAACTATTAGAATTTCTGGAAATCAACAAAGATAACTTGACTGTGAGGACCTAGGGCAATTCCCTGAGTGTGTAGACCCACTCCAAAACTGAAATCCTGTATCACAATAAAGTCGGCTATACAGCGGTGCATTTTCCTCTCATGGACTATCGGGACCAGCACTTCCCAGCTTCTGGCTTGCCAGCTGGTAGTAATGCGGTTTGGATCAATAATAATCTGATAACTGCAAGAGCTATAATTTTCTGTGATTTTCTGTCTCCAGCCACCAGCACATATTGAATTAAATGTGGAGGTGTTCACCAAAATGGGGTAATGCCGAACTTTATGATGGAAACCTGAGGAAAGCCACTGCAATGGCTTGTCACTACACACACTGACTGCTGTTCAGAGTAATTTTCTGGAAAATGAAGTGTTGTAATATGAAGAAATGTTTCACTGAGAGCCATGGCTAAGACCTGGCCAAAAACCCTAATCAGGGAAAGTAGCTAAAATGCATTCAACACGGAGATGTAAAGTACCTCCGAAGCAGCCTGTACACCCGCACTGAAGCTCGGCCGGTGCTGCGTCTCCTCACAGTGAAAGAGCCATTCTTCTGCACTGCAGCTGTGATGTGCAATCAACCATTATCTACTGGTTCTCCAGTTTGGGGATAGGATGACGATGTATGCTTTGGTTTCTTGTTGTGTATCATTTCTGTATATAACAAGGAAGTTATCGCCATTTCTCATCAGTCCAGGGTTTCATTGTCCAGGGCGAATTTCAAGAGATTGACCTGAAGAGGCTGTCTCTTCGAAGGCCTAAAGTAATCTGTCACATGTTGGTGTTGGAATTGAGGGTGGGATTAAAATGAGGGACATTCAGAAATTGTTGGCATGAGAGAGAGAGAGATGTTCATCTCTGCCATGATGTTTCCCTTCTCCATGTGTAAAAGGACTCATTTGTCTTTTGCTTCCAGTTGGGAACAACTGATTCTGTAGAGAATGCCAGGCCAAGTCACAACATTTATGAACATTTTCAATGCTAAATGAAGCACTGATGCCACACCCGGGCCTTCACTCCCACTGGAGCTATGGGGAAACTTTTATTCTGCTCTATCATCCAAAGGACTTAGCATTCAAAGGACCACACAACTAAAATAAATGAGCACAAAGTGCCAGCACATTAATGCAAAAGTCCTCGGAATAAGTGAGCCCATTTAAAAGCAATGGTTGCCCCTTGGGTCCTGAGTGGAATGTGTGCTCACCATTCAAGGAATGAGTGAAACGGTTTTACTGTATTTACAGAAAAGACAGCCCTGTGATCAGCCCAGGCCCTGTGCATCTAGGGCTCATATCTCCAGAGGTTACTGTCTTTGTGTGATGCCAGTTGTTCTGAATGTGAGAAACGGTAGACTGCAGCAGGCATCACTCAACACCTGGCCATGCCACAGAGGTGGAGTGGGGTTGAATGTAGGCAAGGCCTTGTCTGTGCATCTGTGCTAACATAATTATGTGGATTCTGCTCTTCAAAATGCACATACCCAGCTCTGGCAGTGCAGCATCGCATAAGGAATAAGTGTCAAAAGAAATATGGGAATGGCATAGGACTTGGCTGGTCATTGCTTTTCTGCACTATTTGATACAATTGTACTGTGAATGTACAGCAACTGTCTGGCCTGTATAATGTATGGTAATGAAGCAAATTAGAAGATAATGTGGTATAATACAAAGCAGCAGTTCAGGATCTAGGCTTGGATCCAGTATTGCATTATGTATGGCTCCAGGTTGTTATCCTAGGTTGAGCACTGCTGTTTTACCCTTGAGCAAGATGCTTAACTGCTTCAGTAAATATCCAGCTGTTTAAAATGCACAACACTTAGTCACCCAGGATAAAGGCGTTGGACAAGCAAATATATAAAACTGCCTTGGGGGTTTGGCTTTGGCACAAAGCCATTTGGTGGGTGTTTCACATTCTAATACTGTGAATTTAATGGGAATCTCCATCCATTGGGAAAGTATGCGTGACAGTACTCTGGTTGTCCAGTGTGATAGATTTTTTTCCTTAAGAAGACATTTGATTGGAGAATTGATTAACTGTTTGAGAGTGGAATGAATAATTACAAACACATGGCTATCGCTGCTATAATAAGCTATGATGGGGAGTGGAGATTGCCAGTGGACAGCCATTCCAGAATCCTTACTTTCTCGTTTTTAAGCCTTTTCTTTGACATCTTTGCTGTGTGTGTTGGGTTGGGTCATGGTCCTGTAAGAACACAAATCTTCGCCCTAAATGCAGATCTCTTGTGGACTGAAACAGGTTCTCCTCAAGGATTTGCCTGTTTTTGACAATCCACCATGCCATTGATGACAACAAGCCTTTTCACCTCTCCTGCTGAAAAGCAGCCCCACAGATGACGCAGCCTCCATCATGCTTCATGGTAGGGATGGCGATGGGCTTTGTTTGGTTTGTGCAAAGCAAACATAGCGCTTTGATTTCAGGCTAAAGAGCTCAACTTCAGTCTCTTCAGACCACAAAATTTTCTTCCAGATGGCATGGCTACTGGCAAACTGCAGGGGTGATTTAACACCGATCTTCAGATGTGGCTTCCATCCAACCACTCTCTCAAACAAGCCAAATCTTTGAAGTGTTGAAGAGATTGTTGATCTCAGGACTATTTTCTGCAGTTCATAGTGTTGTAGCTGACCTTAAAAATGTTAAAAAGGAGGGCAGACAGCCATACTTCTTTCTGATAGGGTTTTGTCTCTGAAATGATCACCAGCTGTTGCCTGCACCCTGGCTAGAGACTGGTGTACTGGTGTAAGTGGAGCACCAGACACATTAATCAAGCCCTCATAGTTGGCTTTTTTAAGGCGGAGTGCTTCTTGTCATTGGTATATCGACAAAAAACTTGACCAGATCACAATTTTTAAAATACTTTTTTAACTGTCTATTTGACAAGAGTGAGAGGTTAATTTCCGTCCCTGCTATTAATATATAGCTATATACAGCAGCTTGTATTAATACTCGATTGTGATAGCTTAGTTTGCTGCTAACCCTATAATAACCCTAAAGCTATGATAAAAAAATATTAAGAACTGTTGCATAGCTTGCTATATTTTTGGTTGCCATTTTTTCCCAGTTTATTACAGTAAACAGATGTCACTCAAATTTCATTTTGACTGCTTGAAAAACAGCTGTCTTGTGCTGCCATCTACAGTAAAACCACAAATATGTATATATACATTTAAAAGTCTTGAAGAACAAAACTTTTATGTTCCAGGCTTTTGGCAGATAGACTTTGTATTTCATGATTTGTTTGCACTTAAACAGGTGGAAATGTAGAAAAAGTTGGGCTGATTGAGCACTTTGCTTGTCCCGAACCCATAACCACAAGACCGCACATGTAGACATATGAAATGCCGCTGCACTACCAAACAGTGCCTGGAAATGATGTTCCCTCTCAGTGCCTGGTGTTTGTTTCATGTAGGTTAACAACTATACCAAACACCTATTTTTAAATAACTATGGTTATTATCACAATATGACATATTGCCTAATGCCTATATGCAGAAAGGGCTGTTTAGAAGTGAGTAAAGAATAGGAGGGAACGTGCTGATCAGGCTATAATATAATACCTACAGACTCCATAAAGGCCTTGAGACTGTAAAAGGCTGGTGCTGTGAGTAATGTTCCTGATGCAGGCCCCCCTCTGGGTCTCGGCTGCAGGTCACAGCTGCAGTGCAGAAGAATGGCTCTTTCACTGTGAGGAGACGCAGCACCGGCCGAGCTTCAGTGCGGGTGTACAGGCTGCTTCGGAGGTACTTTACGTGCATTCTCATGCCTTTAACCACAAACCTGCAAATGCAGCTACACCAGCCATTATAAAGCCTGCAGGCTGGCATAACCTGTAATTATCTGAAATATCCTTCATCGCACAATCAAAACCATTCAGAAGGATACACTAAAACTTACTTTTTTTTAAAATAATCCCATTAATGCTAACTAGAAATGAGGCACATTACTTGTGTTCAGTAAAAAAAAAAGAAGTTTATTATTATGCACTCTAGTGTGGTCCAGCATGCAGTTTTACCAACACAATCTTCAGAAAGCAGAGATATTGTATTGGCAAACCATTTTAAACAAGCGCAAGCCACAGTACATGAACTGAATGTGTGACATATGCTAAAAAAATTTATTTATTGCTTACCACATCAGAATACCCTACATACCGTACCTGCTGAGTTATTAATTTATTATATGGAACCATGTAACCCAATAACATTTGAATGGTTATATTTCTATTGCTAGCAGATGAAATTGCTTTTATTATGAACTTATTGGGAAAATTTGAGCATGCTTAGCTGAATATTAAACCTCAGGGTTAGGCCCTTAGACCACAGAACGGCATTACAACTGGAGCACCTATCCAAATCTGTGAAACATGGATTAGCTGCTCCAGCTAGTGTGTAGTGCAGTTCTGTGCTCCAGGGGTTTAAATCTAAGGCTCAAATTCCAGATAAGCACACTGCAATAGTACATCCATTTTAACTAACCAATATTTGCCTCTCTCCTCTTCATTATTGCATTAAAAACAATTTATACATGTATGTCAAAAATATTCAAAGTAAAACTGGGAAATAACTATGTTATTTAATAGCCTTGTTCCTAAAATATTGCATGAATCAAGTCTGATAATATTCCTCTATTCACTACCGTAAATTACTTATTTGATTACATTTATTACATTACATTATCCATTGCATTAAAACAGTTGGGATTCTGAAGTTGCAGACTGGCAAACAGAACCTTTGCAAACGGCAGTTCACATGCCCTTTTTAAAATGGTGCGGCCTCCAGCCCGAGCACCACGGTTCCCCATGCCACAACTCTTCCTGATTCCAGGACTTTAGGGGTTAAAGTGCTTTAAGGTTCACTTTGTTGAATTTGAAACAACTTAAAGCTGGCTTGACTGTATTGCAGATGTCTGACTAACTGCATTTATTTGCTTTTGGGGGAAACTATTACCATTCATCCCCACAAACATCTTGACAACTCTCACAAGAAGTAGCTTTTTCATCTTACAAACGTGGCAACTTCTTTAAAAAAATATGTGCAATATCTGATGCAAGCCATTTGTAACTTCTGTAAATGAGCAAACCAACTACTGATGGGTTACTTATAAAGTGTGCAAGTCTCAGGCTTAAAAAAGCAGTTTGTGTGCCCTGCGTGTCTGAGCACCAAAAAGCAAACTTCTCTTTTGAAAAATGTTTTTTCTCCTGTGGTTATGCAGTTTGGTAACGCTGCTGCTGGCAGTAATTGGTCTTATTTTCACTGTGGGCGGGTCAGTTCAATCACACCAGCGATTCAGTGAGCAGCAGATAAAAGCAGCTGAGACTGATGATTGGCAGCTGGAAGCTGAGCCGAATGTGACAGAGACATGGAGAGGTAACCAATGCTGTCTCAGCACAGTGACGGTCTGCACGTGTGTGATCACGAACCGCAGAACTAACTGCAGGTCACCAGCACTGCTCAGAACCCCTGATTGGGAATGGCTGTGACAGAATGGGCATATCAATCAGGCCTATGCAGTTTACCATTACCCGAGGCCTGCAGTCTGTCCAGCCGGCGCTACTCTAATCTTGGCCTCTGATCAGTCCAGGCAGAGGTCTGCACTCTGTAGAGTCCTGAGGACTCCATGCACAAATAACTGTGAAAAGATATGCAAGTCCCATAGCAGTGAAAACATGCTAACATACTGTTTTGCATGAAAAATGTTCTCTGTTTTTCCCCCATTACCACAAAATCTTTTGCTTTTCACCCCAGGATCATTGTTCAATTCATTTGTGATTTTTAAAGGCAGCTTTCAGCTTAGTCAATAGCTGAAGGATCTGGGCAAATGAACATGGTATTCTTTTGAACAGTTGTACTGCTGAGTGTCTGTGGGCAAGGCAGCAATGCAAAGTCAACACTGACTTTGTCCTTGAATGAGTGTGTGCACGAGCACGTGTGTGTGTATGTGTGTGTGTGTGTGTGTGTGTGTGTGTGTGTACATCAGCCTTACTTCAGTTCAATCCGACAATTAAATCCAAAGCCTCTGTACTCTAATGCTGACTGGCATGTCATGAGTGGAGCACTACACACACGTGTGTCAAGGACAGAGGCCACCCCGTGAGTGTGTGGGCACTAAGGATAATGAACATAACTGACAAAGCTTTCAACTGCCATGTTCCACTCTCTCTCCCTCCCACTATGTTATACTATCAGACAGGGGACTGGAAATGGACCACAAGGCTGCCTTCAAGTGAAGAAGAGGAAACGTGAAGGGATTTAAATTTTTTTCTTTGGATTTGTTTGCTTGTTTTCTTTGAGTGTCTACCCACCTTTAACTTGGTCAAATTGATTTGATTAATTAAAAGTCATTGTCAGTAGTGCTTTAGCTCCCTCGCATTAATGATACTGAGATTGTCATAATCTCTCTCCCACCCGCACACCGATGCATGAACGGATTACCGGCCTGCCAATGGTTTATGGCTGAAAGAGGACCTACACAGCTGAGAGACAGTGACTGAGTAAACAAGGGCAGAGCGAGAGACTGTGACTGGGATTTAGATCAAAATTTGTCCTTGACCTTGACTGCCAGTTAAAAGCAAGTGTTTTTTTTTCTTCGAAAACACACACACACACACACACAAACACACACACACACACACACACACACACACACACACAAAACTCAGCAAGGTTCACAATTTCCCGATGACAAGACATTCAGTCTCACTGCATAAATTAAAGTCCTTACAACAATATAACAATGTTTTCTGGCAATCTGGCAAAAGTACAAGGCATGTATGTGAACTGCCAGTATCACTGCACATTTCCCAGACCCACTCGATCCAAAAGGCATAAAATCGACCAAACTACCCATGCATCCATCTGAAATTGTTACTAGTAGCTGGCTAGCAAACATTACCTCCATTCCTAGCAGCATATTCTTGTCATGGTCCTGTGTTCCTGTCTGTGTTTCCCTTGTTGGGCCGCCAGATGGCGGCACTTCTGTTTTGTGTCCTGCTCCCCTCCTGTTAATTGTATGATTGTTTCAATTGTCTCGTTATCCCATCATGGTTCCCACCTGTGTCTTGTTATCCCCTCCTTCTGGTTTGATTGTTTTTTGAGTTCACCTGTGTCTTGTTACCCCTTGTCTATTTAAGTTCTCTGTTCCCTTGACTCGGGTGCTGGTTCCTTGCGTGTGTTCTGCCTTGTGTTTGTTTCCTATCTCTGTTTGCAAACCATATTTACCTGCCTGCGTTTTGTTCTCACTTGTGTTTGTCCCCGAGTTGCGTTTGTTCTGACTTGTGTTTGTCCCCGAGTTGTGTTTGTTCCCGACTAGCGTTTGTTGAGACCCATTGTACCTGCCTGCGTTTGTTACCCGTTTGTGTTTTGTTCCTGACCCGTATGTATTTTCTGGTGTTTCTTTTATGTGTTTGCCTGTGTGTTCCACCTGCCTGTACCCTGCCTGCCTGCCTGTGTTCTGTTCTGTGTTTTGTTCTTAATGTTTTGAGTTTGTTGTTTTGCCCTTTGTGGCCTTGCCTGTTCCCTGTTTGTGTTTGCCGTTTGTGTGAGTAAAATCCTTGTTAATTTTCCCTTTTTGAGTTTCGTGTTTTTTTCCCCCCACTCTGCGCCTGGGTCCCAGCACCCGTATTGTCACAGAAGGAACCAGCCAGTTTGGGACCCAGCAGAGTTTTTTTATTTATTTTTTTTTTATTTTATTTTTTTTATTTTTTTATTTTTGTTTATCATGCCACCGGGGTGGTGGAGTGACCCGGAGGACTCGCCACCCAGCGACTGGGAGTCCCTCGCCCTTGAGCTTCCCAGCGCCCGGGGCGGGCGGTCACGGAGGCGCCGTGGTCGAGCTGCCTCCCGGTCGGCCAGACCTCCAGCTGCCCAGCCAGCGGTTCCCGGCCCTGCGTCATTTGAAGGGTCTCGACTGGCGATCTTTCCAGGGTCCGGCCCGCGGGGGTCCCGCCGGTCCCGTCCGGCTGCCCAGCCGGATTCCCTACAGCTGTGGTCTGTGTTCCTGTCCCCTGCCCAGCCCAGACGGCAGGGCCCTCGGCCTGCTCCACCCCAAGTCCAGGAAGGGCCTTCACGGCCTGCTCTGCCCCAAGTCCCGGAGGGGCCTTCACGGCCTGCTCTGCCTCAAGTCCCGGAGCGGCCTTCACGGCCTGCTCTGCCTCAAGTCCCGGAGCGGCCTTCACGGCCTGCTCTGCCTCAAGTCCCGGAGCGGCCTTCACGGCCTGCTCTGCCTCAAGTCCCGGAGCGGCCTTCACGGCCTGCTCTGCCTCAAGTCCCGGAGCGGCCTTCACGGCCTGCTCTGCCTCAAGTCCCGGAGCGGCCTTCACGGCCTGCTCTGCCTCAAGTCCCGGAGCGGCCTTCACGGCCTGCTCTGCCTCAAGTCCCGGAGCGGCCTTCACGGCCTGCTCTGCCTCAAGTCCCGGAGCGGCCTTCACGGCCTGCTCTGCCTCAAGTCCCGGAGCGGCCTTCACGGCCTGCTCTGCCTCAAGTCCCGGAGGGGCCCCCAGAGCCGCCTCGAGCCCCGGAGAGGCTCCCAGAGCCGCCTCGAGCCCCGGAGAGGCTCCCAGATCCGCCTCGAGCCCCGGAGAGGCTCCCAGATCCGCCTCGAGCCCCGGAGAGGCCCCCAGAGCCGCCTCGAGCCCCGGAGAGGCCCCCAGAGCCGCCTCGAGCCCCGGAGAGGCCCCCAGAGCCGCCTCGAGCCCCGGAGAGGCCCCCAGAGCCGCCTCGAGCCCCGGAGAGGCCCCCAGAGCCGCCTCGAGCCCCGGAGAGGCCCCCAGATCCGCCTCGAGCCCCGGAGGCCCCGCCTGCCCTGACCCTTCCGCGGAGGCCGCCTGCTACACCCAAGTTTCGGGCTTTACTTGCACCTCGAGCCCCGGGGGGGCCTCCGGAGCCGCCTCAAGCCCCAGGGGGGCCTCCGCAGCCGCCTCGAGTCCCGGGGGGGCCTCCGGAGCCGTCCAGAGCTCCGGAGAGGCCTCCAGAGCCGTCCAGAGCCCCGGAGAGGACAACGGTTCCATCTGTTGTCCCGCAGGGGCCGCCGCAGACTGCTCTGGCCGCCCCGCAGGCTAAGCCACCTGCCTTGCCCCCTGGCGTTCGTGCTCCCCCTGGCGTTCGTTCTCCCCCTAGCGTTCGTGCTCCCCCTAGTGTTCTCGCGCCCCCCAGTGTCCATTCTTTCCCTAGTGTTCTCGCTCCCCCTAGTGTCCACACCTTGCCCCCTGGCGTTCGTGCTTCCCCTGGCGTTCGTGCTCCCCCTGGCGTTCGTGCTCCCCCTGGCGTTCGTTCTCCCCCTAGTGTTCTCGCGCCCCCGAGTGTCCGTTCTTCCCCTAGTGTTCTTGCTCTCCCTAGTGTCCACACCTTGCCCCCTGGCGTTCGTGCTCCCCCTGGCGTTCGTGCTCCCCCTAGTGTTCTCGCGCCCCCCAGTGTCCGTTCTTTCCCTAGTGTTCTCGCTCCCCCTAGTGTCCACACCTTGCCCCCTGGCGTTCGTGCTCCCCCTGGCGTTCGTGCTCCCCCTGGCGTTCGTGCTCCCCCTGGCGTTCGTGCTTCCCCTAGTGTTCTCACGCCCCCCAGTGTCCGTTTTCCCTCTAGTGTTCCCCCGTCCTCCAGGGTTCGTCCTTCCCCTGGTGTCGTCGCTCCCCCGAGTGGTCGTCACTCCCCCGGTGTCCGTGCTCCCCCCAGTGGTCGTCCCTCCCCCGGTCTCATCGCTCCCCCCAGTGGTCGTCCCTCCCCCGGTCTCGTCGCTCCCCCTGGTGTCCATTCTCCCTTTGGTGTCTGTCCTCCCAACCGTGTGTCCGTGTGTTCCCCGGCCCCCCTGTCTAATTGTCTGCCCGCCTGTTTGTCTGTTAGTCTACCCGTATGTGTGTCAGCCAGTTTGTTGGCCTGTTTGTCTGCCCCCCAGGCCGTCAGCCCATCGGCCAACGTGTTTGCCCGCCTGTCTGCCTGTCTGTCTATGTGCCAGTCCGCGTGTGTTTTGTCTTGTTTGCCTGTGTGTCAGTCCCTATGTCAGTTGTTGGGTTCCCCCCTCGCCTTCCCTGTCTGCCTGTCCCTTTGTGTGTCCATCGGTGTCGCCGTGTGCCTCCCCGCCTGCTTGTCCCTGTGTCTGTCTTTTTAGGTCTCCCTATTGTGCCAGTATCTGGCAGTCTGTTTCCCCCTCAGTCTTGTCCAACCCAGTCCAGTGTTGTCGTGCCCCGTCTCGTTGCTGTCCTGTGTCCACCTCGCCCCAGTCCAGTCCTGTATGTCTGCCTTGCCCCTGTCCAAGTCCCCCCTGGTTTCCTGAGTTCCCCCTGGTTTCCTGAGTCCCCCTGTCGCCCGAGTACGGGCCCTGATTTTCCCCCGAGTCGCCCGATGTGCGGGCCCTGAGTTTCCCCCGAGTCGCCCGATGTGCGGGCCCTGAGTTTCCCCCGAGTCGCCCGATGTGCGGGCCCTGAGTTTCCCCCGTGTCGCCCGAGTGCGGGCCAGCCCTGAATTTCCCCGTGTCGCCCGATGTGCGGGCCCTGAGTCTCCTCCGTGTCGCCCGATGTGCGGGCCCTGAGTTTCCCCCGTGTCGCCCGATGTGCGGGCCCTGAGTCTCCCCCGTGTCGCCCGATGTGCGGGCCCTGAGTTTCCCCCGTGTCGCCCGATGTGCGGACCCTGAATTTCCCCGTGTCGCCCGGGTTCTGCCCAGCCCTGAGTCTCCCCGTGTTGCCCGGGTCCTGCCCAGTCCCGAGTCCTGCTCCCCCGTCTGAGTCCAGTCCCGAGTCCTGCGTCCCGTTCTAGTCCTGAGTCCCGTCCTGTTCCTGTCCAGTCCTGTTTCTGCCCTGAGTCCTGTGTCCAGTCCTGTTCCTGTCCAGTCCTGTTCCTGTCGAGTCCTGTTTCCAGCCCCGAGTCCCTCTCCAGCCCCGAGTCCCTCTCCAGCCCCGAGTCCCTCTCCAGCCCCGAGATCCCTTCCTGTCCACTCCAGCCCCGAGTCTTGTCTTGTTCCGTTCCTGTCCAGTCCAGCCCCGAGTCTTGTCTTGTTCCGTTCCTGTCCAGTCCAGCCCCGAGTCTTGTCTTGTTCCGTTCCTGTCCTGTTCCTGCCCCAGTTCTGTGTCCAGTCCCTGTTCCTGTCTGAGTCCTGTTCCCTCGTCAGAGTCCGGTCCAGAGTCTTGTTCCTGTGTTCTGTCCCTGTTCTTGTCTTGTCCAGTCCTGAATCCGGTCTCCAGCCCCACCCTCTGTTGACTCCCTCCCCGGGTCGGCCTCCTGGGACGTCAGGAGCCGTCCCTTGGGGGGGGGGTACTGTCATGGTCCTGTGTTCCTGTCTGTGTTTCCCTTGTTGGGCCGCCAGATGGCGGCACTTCTGTTTTGTGTCCTGCTCCCCTCCTGTTAATTGTATGATTGTTTCAATTGTCTCGTTATCCCATCATGGTTCCCACCTGTGTCTTGTTATCCCCTCCTTCTGGTTTGATTGTTTTTTGAGTTCACCTGTGTCTTGTTACCCCTTGTCTATTTAAGTTCTCTGTTCCCTTGACTCGGGTGCTGGTTCCTTGCGTGTGTTCTGCCTTGTGTTTGTTTCCTATCTCTGTTTGCAAACCATATTTACCTGCCTGCGTTTTGTTCTCACTTGTGTTTGTCCCCGAGTTGCGTTTGTTCTGACTTGTGTTTGTCCCCGAGTTGTGTTTGTTCCCGACTAGCGTTTGTTGAGACCCATTGTACCTGCCTGCGTTTGTTACCCGTTTGTGTTTTGTTCCTGACCCGTATGTATTTTCTGGTGTTTCTTTTATGTGTTTGCCTGTGTGTTCCACCTGCCTGTACCCTGCCTGCCTGCCTGTGTTCTGTTCTGTGTTTTGTTCTTAATGTTTTGAGTTTGTTGTTTTGCCCTTTGTGGCCTTGCCTGTTCCCTGTTTGTGTTTGCCGTTTGTGTGAGTAAAATCCTTGTTAATTTTCCCTTTTTGAGTTTCGTGTTTTTTTCCCCCCACTCTGCGCCTGGGTCCCAGCACCCGTATTGTCACAATTCTAGCCTATCATGAATTCAACTTTACTCCGCTGGTAACTAACTATCCAACCCTGAGATGGCTACTAGACCAGCCTATACTAGTAAGGCCACATGCCAGAATGGGCTACATACAGTCATAAAAAGCCTTACGAAAAAAGCATGTCCACAAACCACATGTGAAGACCTAACTTGTGAGGAGTACACGTGAATATAATCCCTGTAGTTCACATTTGAAAAAGTGACGATACAAGTTTAACATGGCTTCATGTGAACTATTCACGTGAAAAGAACCAATGACATTTGAAAATGTCCAGTTCACATGTGAAATTTTATTTTAAATACTCATATAACAAAAAAAAAAAAGAATTGAAATTTGGTTTGGGGGGGCAGAGGAGGCCTAGCATCTCTTGCCTCCGTTTTGCAGCCAGCACTTTGTAAAGATTGACAAAGAGACGGGGAGGCAATTTTGGACATTATCATTGCAATTCCATTATTACCATTATTATATGAATTCTTGTCGGCAGACTCCATCAGTACACTAACCGATGGACAGACCCCTTCACTGGCGATTGGTTCTTTCCTCCATCGCACTAGAGTGAATCAAAATAGCGCTCCCCGTCTGGCCTTGAGGTGCCTTCACAGGAACACCGACCGTGAATCCGGTCTTTTCACTAAATAGGACGGATGTTTGATCTCACCGTATGGGCTGTCCAGTAGCTTCAAAGGGACCGATCGCGTACGTCAAACGCAGCAGCAGAAAGGTCAGCACACCACCGTCTTCTGCTCTGAAGGAAATGTCAGCCTCAAACAGACTCACAGATTCGAGAGGAGAATGAAAACATGAACTGGAACCTCTGACTTTTCACCTCTCTTGTATCTCTCTACCTGATTTTTTCAGATCTGTTTTATGGAGGGGCCTGTTTTTAATTCTAAATTCTGTTTAGTTGTTTTTTTTGCATATTAATAGCATTTTCTGTATAAGGTGTTCTGAAGCAAAAAATAATAATTATGTGTGTGTGTGTGAGAGAGAGAGAGAGAGAGAGAGAGAGAGAGAGAGAATGTTTGTGAGTGTGTGTGAAGGAGCAGTCACCTCATCACACAGCTACCCTCCTCTCTTTGAGAGATGGGGACTCCTGGCCCTCCTGCAGTGCATCATGGGAAAGCCAATGCGGTTGATGATGCGATCATCCCTCTGCTTCTAAGAGACCATCCATCCAGTTTATCTTTTTCATTCCTTAGCCCCAAAGAAATTCTTTCTTGAGAGCAAAACTTGATTCCAGTTGACGTCTGTGACCTATAGCAGGTGGCAGCTGCATCCCAGTGAAGTTACCCACAAAAGCCTACATATCCTCCCTGACACTCCAGACTTCCTACTGTTTTATGAGCAATTACTAGTTTAAAAAATACTGTTATTTGTAATCTTGATTATCATCAATTATTAATATCATTAACCAGAGAAGTCTTTGCTTTACTTCTTGTCTTTTGGGCCAGAAGCACTGTTACCATGGTAACATATAACTTATTACTGTGCCTGTGCTCAACCACTACTATTCATACGAATATGTGTGTTATGTATCATAACATGCTCAAATAAACACTACAGTAGATTGTGATTTCATGTATTTATTTTTGTAAAAAATCTGTAACTGGTTACTTTCTGGTGATACAGTATGCGTTTCACTGAAGTGCTACACGGTATGCCTTCCAAAACCCATTCAAGCTTTGACATTTCTTGAGTTAAAAGAGGTTTTTCTATGCTGAAATGCATAATTTAAAACTTGTAATGCCAAACAGACCTTTTTCATTTGTGGTTGTATATTATAATAAGCCTTTGATATATTCACAATGAAGCTGCAATAATCATCTTGCAAGTGATTACAGCAGTTAAAATTCCTGCTTCATTACCAGAGCAATTATTATAATTAGTCTAAACCTTTAATAGATGTCTCAAGGGCATTGTACTGACTCCTTTCCCTCCTAGAGTCAGCTCTGTTTTTCTAGTTGTCTCAAGCCATAAATTTGAACACCCTCTACCTCTTTATTGTTTCTTGTCACAGATTGGCATGGATTAGAGTGATTCTACTGAAATCCAACAGGGACCACCGAGCACTTCTCTCTTCCAACAATAATAGAATAGAATAGATTTCGATGAGTCACACTGGCACCAGAGAAGTGAGTGAGTATCTCTCTCTCTCTCTCTTGCTCGGTCTCTCTCTCTTGCTCGGTCTTTCTCTCACTCTCTCTCTCTCGCTCGGTCTCTCTCTCTCTCACTCTCTCTCTCTTGCTCAGTCTCTCTCTCACTCTCTCTCTCTCTCTCTCACTCTTGCTGTAGCGACACCAGGGAGGGAGGGTGTCATTTGGCAGGATAACCCCCCCCACCCCCATCTCTCACCAGAATCTCCTCTGCCCGTGTCAGCTGCATTGCTCTGGTGCAGTAGCAGTGGAAGCTCAACTGGCAAATTTAATTAGCTGACTGCATACATTTCAGACTATGCACATGCTATAGTACCACCCTGCCTGAATTGAAAGCAGATGCTGCTGTACATTGTTAGTCATGATGTAGTATTCAGCAAGAGTGAAAAATTAAATGAAAAATTGCCCATTTAACATGGTGTATATGTAATATCAGCTTAACATTATGTTGCTGAAGATTACATTTTTGTGATTGCTTTCTCAACTGCATTCCTAATGGATGGACCAATGGGATAACCCTTTGATACTGTATATTCTTGATACATTCATGTCTCTTTCCTGCCATCTTGTGGTAGTTTCCACCACTTCATTTTTAAGTCCTTTTTCAGAACAGATCTGATTTCATTTCGATTTAAGATAAGATATACTTTATTGAACCCCGTGGGGTAATTTGTCCTCTGCATTTGACCCATCCTAGTTACTTACGAGCAGTGGGCAGCCACAGTGCAGCGCCCGGGGACCAACTCCAGTTCTGAGGCCAGTGCCTTGGTCAAGGGCAACTGCAGGAGTGCACCTAACATAAATGTCTTTGAGTGTGGGATGAAATTGGAGTACATGGAACAAACCCACGCGAACACGGGGAGAACATGCAAACTCCGCACAGAAAGGCCCCAAGCCGAGATTCGAACCCACGACCTTCTTGCTGTGAGGAGACAGTGCTAACCACTGTGCCACCATGTCCGCCCACGAAAGAATATTGTAAAATAAATTAGGGGTGAGCACACTCATTTATTTCTGCCCTAATCTGATTTTAGAACAACATCGCTCAGTCATCAGTGAGTCTAATTAAGAGCAATTAACATCCCATTACACTTAAAGAACTGCAAGCTGGAAACTGCTCCAGCTGGAAACCAACATACGACCTCACACTCAAGGTCATCCCTGCCGGTCCACTTCACCTGGCCCTTCTCTTCCTGAATGAAAAGCAGCTTGGGCTGATCCTGGTAAGGTACTGCTAGGCTAGGCACTGATGAGCCCCACTTTTCTGACATAAAAGCTTGCGTGTCGCCCAGAGATCAAAATAGATTCATCATAAATAGAATTATAGCATTTTGTTGTGCACCACTGCCCCCTGCTGGTCAATTGGTGTATGCACATCTGCCTGTTAAGTTGCACATTTTGGGCCTGATTTACTAAGACCTTGCACATGTGCAAAGCTTTTTAACACATGCAAAACCAATGACATGGCCAATGACTGGTCATGGTATTTGTTTTGCACCAATCACTGGTTGTGTTATTATTTTTGTGAGTGCTAAAAGGTTTTGCACATGCGAAAGGTCTTAGTAAATCAGGCCCTAAGTATTTTCCTCTGACTCATGTCTGCAAGCCTGACTTACAAACTTCAGTGTGTAGTGAATGACATTGCATGCTTCAGGATTTATGATTGGACAATCCAAATTTGGGGGGAAAAACATAAAATACAAAACAATTCTAAAAATAGAAAATTGTAATAAAACTATAGATTCAAAGTTGTAAAAAGATCAAATAGAACTGAGTTTGAATGTCAGTGAGTTACACAAGAATTATATACAATATTCTGTTATTCATTATGACGTTTGAGATATTCCCAAAGAATGTAAATATGTTTACCTTTGGGGTCTCACCATAGTCTTGATGATGGCTGACAAATTGGCCAGTAGACAGTTGGGGCAATATTATGGTACCCAACATGACTGCTGGGCAATTGCAGAGTGCCACTGCTGCTATTTGACAAAGGGCCAATTTGATTCTGCCATTAGGAAATGAATAGAGTCATGAGTCTGCTTACTGCTTACTGATATGATGTTTGTTTAACATTTTTAAATATCACATATCCCAATATAAACAAGTTTATCTTATAAGGGAAAATATCTATTTTTCCCAGTACCCCCTGGGACTCATTTAATTGAAGCATTTGGCAGATGCACTTACCCAGAGTTCCTTACACAGCTTGCATTCTTTACATACAAGCCGTTTATACAGCTGAATGTTTACTGAAGCAATGCAGGTTAAGTACCTTGCTCAAGGGTACAACGGCAGGGACCCAGCTGGGAATCTAATTTAAAACCTCAGTTTTAAGCGCAGTTCTCTCTCTAACCATTATACTACATGCCACCATGTGCTATGCAATACTGCTGATGGATAACGAGTGTAAACTTATTACGCTAATTGCTGTTATAGCTGATTATTATGAGACAGTCACTTTAATGAAGACATCTCCAAGACTGGTAAATACCACAGTTCTCACTCTTCTGTGAATGTATTATCATCGTTAAGCACTCATTTTAGAGCAGGGACAGGCAGTTCCACTTCTCTATGGCTGGTGTGTATGCAGGTTTTTCCCCTCCAATTACCCTGGCTGAATGAGCTAATTGGCTGTATACAGCAACACTGGTTCGCTCGTAGATTAAATCACAGTGAAATGTTTCATGAAGGGAAACGAGAACAGTCTTCGGCTGTAGTTCTTGCATCGATCAAAAAACGTAGCTACAGTAAAACGTGAGATGGAGTAAATGTTAGGGCTAATTAAGTAATTAAGGTCAAAAGTTCACATGAAAACCAGAAACAGATATGGCCCTTGTTACCCACCACCGTTTTAGAGGCGTGTAACAACACCACGTCTGGCCACGATGATACAGACAAAGGCCACTTTAGCAATGGCACCCTGTGCTACAGCACAGTAGACATACAGAGAGGAACACAGCGTGTTCTCCCGTGAATAACTGTCTATCAAACATTGTGCTGAAACGCTGTATCACTTTGTATCAAAAACGCAATTCGGCTGCCTGCCGAAATGATCTCTTTGCAGACACGGTTAAATGGTTTGATGTTTAATTAAGCCCAATTACTGTGTCTGTGGGTCATAAAAAGTGCATAAATGAACGTTTTTACTCGGTTAATACTTTATGAGACACAAGACTAAGGTCCATGAATTCCACCAGGCCAGTGCACACGCTCTTGTTTTTATACTTTTAGTTTTCCTTCCGGTCTGCGCTTTTATTTTTGGACAAGGTCCGTAAACAAGGAAGTGAAATGGGGTAAAAAGCAGGCGAAACCGGTTATTTGAACAGTAACTCAAAGGCTCTTCATATCTGGGAAATAAAGCGTTTTCACCATGAGTCATCAAATGCAGGAGCCGCGCCACCCCAGTCCTGGCTGCGGCAGGCAGCCTCAGTGATCCTCTCACCGCTCAACGGGGCATACTGTAGTGTGCAGGAGCCACGGACAACAGACAAAAAGCAAACTAAAACACAGCATGTTGAAAAGAAATATAGAGCAATAAAAATCTAAGAAATAAAAATAAGGGTTTTGAGGAGTGGCCTACCTTTAATTCAGACTGTGACATGCGTCAGACAAGGGTATGGCTCAGTGAGTTTAATATGAATCTGATGGAGAACTACAGGGAAAAACAAACAAGAACAACTGCATTTAGACACCTGTTTGTTTGGGGAAAGAATTATGTGAGAATTGAGATTTCATTTTCCTTTTCATTTGTTGATGTCAATGGGAAAAAAAACCTAGCCCATTAAAGCCCCGTGTCCTTACACTGCAAAAGTAGGGAACTATGGGATATCAACTTTTTGTAAACAGAAAAGACCTGTTGCCAGAGACAGGAGGTATAAGAACAGTCTGTTTCGTCCATCTGGACTCATCATTTTGCGTACAGTCTTGGGCGCAGCCAGCATCCTGTCTGGTCTTCAGCACCCTGAAATGGTCTCTGCTTACACAGTGAGTCCTGGGAGGCCGTCCCACACATTCATCAGCTTACCGAAATTTAACTGCCATCCCATTTCCTCCTGCGCCCTCTCGCTCTGCTCAGAGAGATGAACTCGGCTGGGTGTGGGGAGGCTGTGGAACACCGTTAAAGCCAGGCGGTCTCCTGGAAACACCAAGACATTCCAGAGTCACCAAAACAGGAAGAGCTCGGGGACTCGAGTGAGTACTACGACCCCACACCTTCAGTAACAGCATTTCTGCTTCTATCGGCCTCTTATCTTACCCGGGTGTATCAGAATGCATACGTGCTGTACTGGGATATACCCTGAATCCGTTTGGACAGAGACTACAGTGGATCCACACTGTAGTATCATTTTTACCTGTTATTTAGCTAATTGTTAATAGCGATAGCCAGCAACTAGTAACAATAATTTATACTGGATTTTAATAAATGTGTATATTATAGTGTTTAGTGTTTACTGCTTATTTACAGTTAGGTTTATTGTCTTTAGCTGTATGTTACAGTGGTGATGCTGCCTGCCCTTGCGTACTGTATTTAGCATTGTTCTGTCCTTGTATCTTCCAGTGTTGTGTAGTTCAGTTCGGACTTCATTCATCTTCCCAGGGACACTTAAGAAATGCAGTCACACAGCTAGCAGCACATAACAGTGCTAAACAAACATCACTCTTAGCTTTCTTTAAACATCTCATCAACGTGGAGTTCCCGCATATTTGTGTCTACATTTTGGTCTGGGAGTATAGTGTGAATGACATAAAATGACAGAAAGCTAAAAGTAGGTGGACTGTGAAAAAAGGTGTAAAAAGTCCTTTCTCTAAAGACTCATTTATGGCTAAAACGACCAGAGGGAATTAATAATTAATTAATTCAGTTCATACTGAAACAAGGGACCTCTCTCAGTTTCTAAAAACTTCCTTGTAAATTTAACCACAAACCTCTCTCACCAAATAATATTTTACCAGATCGTGTCTGAAGCTGGAATGCATCACAGAGTTATCAAGACAGAGACACAAAATCTGCTTTCAGCCATATAGGGTAAAAAATTTAGCAAAAAGAGATAATTAATCGAAACTATTGATACTCAATGATACAAAAATAAAAAAAACCCACAAAGTGAACTATCCCTTTCAGCTGTGGGTGTTAATGTCTTTTCAGACTCTATGGCTGAACCGTGATGGCGAGTAAGGACTTACCCAAAGACAGCTGCATGCAACTGGACGAGACCCTCCAGAGGACCTTCCTTCCGGTCATGTATGGCATCATCTTCATCGTGGGCTTCCTGGGGAACATCACCTGCATCTTCGTCTACGTGACTAAGATGCGTCCGTGGAAGAGCAGCAGCATGGTGATGCTGAACCTGGCGGTGACTGACCTCATGTACGTGCTGAGCCTGCCCTTCCTGGTCCTGCACTACAGCAGGCCCGACGTCCTGCCCCTCGACAACTTCCTGTGCTACGTGGTGCGCGTCGCCTTCCACTTCCACCTGTACGCCAGCATCCTCTTCCTCACCTGCATCAGCGCGTTCCGCTACGTGGCGGTGGTGCACCCTCTGAGGTCCGCCCGGCTGCAGCAGAGGAAGTGGGGCGTGGCCTCCTGCCTGGCGGTTTGGGGGCTCTCCGCTCTGGAGATGCACCCCATGCTCGACACCATCACCTTGGACCTGAACGGCACCAGGATATGCCCGGACTTTGCCAGCAGCAGGTCAGAGAAGCTGGTCCTGTACAACTGGCTGCTGACGGTGCTGGGCTACCTGCTCCCCCTGGTGGCGGTGGTGCTGTGTTACGTGCGCGTGGCTCGGGCCCTGAGCGCGGGGCCGTACCCCCGGACGCCGTCGCGGGCACGGGCCCGCAGGATGAGCGTGGCAGTGCTGGCGGTTTTCGCGGTGAACTTCACCCCGTACCACGCCCTGCGCATGCTGAGGGTGTACACGCGGGACAGCCAGAACTGCACGCTGAGGGAGGGCGCCAACGCCGCCTACATCCTGTTCCGCCCCCTGGCCGCGTTCAACGCCTGCCTCAACCTGCCGCTGTACACGCTGGCCGGGGGGAGGCTCCACCAGGCCCTCTGCGGCCTCCTGCCCAGAGAGCTCTCCAACAGGCTGAGGCTCGCGTCACCAAGGTAGCTATTGCCACGGCAGCCGTCACCACAGCGACTGTGGACTATGGCACCTAGAGGGTCTTGCTGAGGGACAGCTGGAGGACTCTGATGCATCTTTGTCATGGGCGCAATCCCTCAAAGATATGCTATCTCCACAGTTACACATATCTCCACATATCTCTCAGTTACGGACACAATCCGCAAAAGATTGGCTACCTGCATAGATGCTTCTCTGTCACAGACACTTTCCCTCTTCACAGATACAACTTTCATACACAGACAGAGCTTGTACTATTTACTCATTCACACACAAAGCTGATACTTTTATCCAAAGCAAATCGCAGGCTGCTGCCTATTATACGCACACACACAAGTATATATACATATGCGTGCACATGCGTGCACAGACACACACACAAACAAATTACTGGTGGAAATCAGTGGGAACACTGCTCATGCAGTCCTCTGGGTGGCAGTCTGGCTGTGGAAAAAGCCTATTTGTTAAATTATGCCATTAGGACCCTGTGGGTTTGAATACATCTGTCATTGAATAAACATTTATTCCAGCCTCCACAGTGCACCACAGTACACCTCCAGCATAATGAAATCTAGCCCAGTGCTAATCACAAGTGAGATTATACAGGTCATGTGACTTTTGTCAACAGTAACTCTCCCAGGGGAACCTGTATAAATCAGGGAACTTGGGGATCTTAATGTAAAATATAATCAACAAATCAAGCAATGTTTTCATATATCGCATACTTAGTAAGTAACAAAATTGATAATTTTGTCCTTTTTGTTGAAATAATAAACTGGAAAAGGAAAGTAGTGAGGCAAACATGGGAATATTCTTTTCTTATTTTGGAGGCCTAATCCATTAGTAGGTAAACACAAAACGTCCTACTTCCCTTCATAAAAATTAAACAACTAATTAAATTTATAAAAATCAGTTTTAATAGATTAGCTAAGTACACTTAATGAAAAAATATTCACCACTACCATGCTAGCTATGTGCAAAAGAATGCAGCTTCAGTGATTCCCAGATCTAATTGAGTAGAGTTCTGAATTCCTTATGAGCGAAACACACATTCATAATTCCTATGTACTGGAGTGGCTCAGCAGCTGGGGAGCTGAAAGAGAGACCCAGTGCCACAGGTAGCTAACGCCTATCCAGTCAGCGCTAATGCGTTAAAACAGATATTTCAGCGCAATTTTACTCCTGGAAATAACAGCAGGCGCTCAGCCGGTCTGAGGACGGCTGCATCCTCCAGAGGCTGTTTACGCAGCGCGTCATATCCTCTCCTGCCCTACGACACAAATCGCAGAAAAGCAGCTGGAGGGATGGAGAGAGAAAGCACGTTTCAAAACCCGGTTCTAAGACTCGCGTTAAAGCTGTGGTGGAGAACCAGGAGAATCTTCTGCGGGCAGGAGACCACTGGCAGAGGAACTCCCATCTACTGCTCAGCAGATTTACATTTGGACAAGGTGTCTGAACGGGCGCCGGAAAGAACTAAATAAAAACATGCACAGCGTAACGTCTCATAAAGGTATTCTTTTTATTCATTTTTAAAGATGCAGAATTTCTTGGTATCATACTGTAGCAGTTACATATTCTCAGGGGACACTAGAAGAAAAACAAAGCAAAAACCTTGAAGCGTAAAAACGACAGAACAATCCCGTGTAGGACAAACACTCTGGTGGTTGGCAAATGATTTCACCCAGCCATTGATGTAATTCAGGCAGACACCGCTGGACCTGCAACTCCACAAGTCTCCACTGGGGCAACGTACCAGGAACCAGTCTCAAGAGAATCAGATTCTATAATTGGGGATTGTAATATGTTAGCAACATTAGCATAGTGTGAGCATAGAAACACAACGATGTGATAATGTACATACAGTGTGTAATTCGTTTGATTATTGAGGGTTTCCTTGCATTTGATGAGAGGACAGCCAGTCTCACTCTAAGCATTTATTTGTAACATTGCCAATGGTAATCACTGAACATGGGCAGATCTGGCATATTAAACCAGATGATGCCAATACTCACATTTTAACACGTTACAGCAAATGAAACAGGAACACACGGGTTTTCACACATTTAAAAAGTTAAACTGAAATCCAGCAGAGGACTTGTGAATAAAACTGTACTTCAGTGCTGAGCTCAGTCTCGGATCATAACGCTAGCCGCCTGTCCTTTTGACGTAGTTCATAATTGCCCTTCATTAAATAAAAGTAGGTGTGCGTGCATCAAAGGTGTTTAGCCAATCTCCAAAAAAAGGCATTAGTGAAATGAATAAGAGAAACCTTTCATAGCAGAGGAATAGGAGAGCACTGTGAGTGGGCAGAGTTCTCACTCGCTGTGACTCCCTTCATTTCAATCAATTGTGCTGGTCTTACATAACACCCAAAGGCAGCGGGGATTCTGTTCAGATTGCTCAGTCTTCACATAAAAATGATGCGGCATGCGATTCTTCCCTTTAATATGTAAAACCACTTAATTCTCACTGCTTTACATAATAAAATTAGCAGGAGGCTCAGGGGTTCTCAAAAAAATGATTTGCTGTAAACGTACCGCCTCAAGATCCCTCTCAAATCATCCTCTCAATTACCCTCTCAAACTCCCTCAGACGTTCAGAGCAAGCTCATGACCTTGAAGTGTGAGTCTTCAGAGGGTTTCTCACAAAAAACTGTGTGTCAGGGAAACAGCTACGAGACATGACACCATTCAAAACTGAACTGGTTATCTATAATGGGGAAACTAAATGTAGTTTTATTCGCTTTGTACACAGTAAAATGCACAGTGTTAAAAAAGCTCTGGACAGAGTAAATTTTATTCATACATCTGACCCCTCTGGACTCAAATAAACTTCAATTAACACTGAGCAGTTTACTGTATATTACCTCACAAAAACACACACAACACACACACAAACAAGGCTTGCAAAAGGCACCTTAAATAATCTCATTGCATACCGCTTGTTAGTGTCACATGTCCTGACCAAGAATTAACTCCAGTATTGTCCTTGCGTGATGAGGAAGTCGTCCATGCACAGAAAGAGGGGCCAGTGAAATCATGGGCGAGCCAAACAAGGCAGTCAATTACCTTTAAGGCTGCATGGTATAATACACATAGTCTGATGTTTCATCACTATAAATCTGAAAGAAATGTTGGCTTTTTAATATCCCCAATGTATATATTTTATTTTATTTTTGGAAAGGAGAGCAGACACCAAGCCATAATTCTGTATTTTTTTTTTTTACATTAAACACACATGGGGAAAGCAGAGAGAGAAGGCTACAGATAGAGAGGGAATCACAGTACAGGACGTCCCACAGTGGGGAATAGAGCCCCTGACCACACAGGGGATTTGTAATTGGATTTACAGTAGGGTGCCTAATGAACTGGACTGCACCACATGACCTCACCCATCAAACATATAATTCAAACAGAACCTCCCATCAAAGCACCAAACTATATAATAGTGCTGAGGCCATTGAAATAATCCAGTGCTTTAATGCTAGAATGATTTATCTAATATAGATCAACGCATCAAACATTTTATATTTTTACCCTGCAAAATTACATTGGCGTACGTCTTTCAAGCTTAAAAATAAATTTGAAAAATCTAAAAACATTTTTTAAAATTGGTTAAAAGATTGATAACACGGTGATATATTTGAACTGAAATAGACACATGCAGACAGAAACATAAATGCAATTTCACAAAAATGATTTAGTAGTGTTAATTTAAAAAATGGAAAATTTTTATGGAAAAAGTTATTATAACTCAGTGAAAAACATTAAAAACACAGGCTGCTGGGTGGCTCATCCTGTTAGGGCACTGCTCAAGGGCACGGATCGAGGTCTGCTATGGGATCTGGCCCATGCCAGTGCTGACAGGGCCTTTAGCCCTGCAGGGTGATACGCAATTGGATCCAGTGTCAACCAGTGATGGGAGGCTTCGCTTGACCAGGATGACAATGACTAATCATGCACCAGCGATCCCTATTGGTCAATGTTGTACCCACAGGTTTGTTAAGTTGCACATGAAGTGTTACCCTCTATGTATGAGCCTGACTTGCAAACTGCAGTGTGATACGAAGTGGTGGCTGACATCACATGCTGCACAAACTGACAATGGAGATTGTGATGAGCAATGCAGTATGAGTAAGTTTTGTCACACAAAAATTGGAGAGAAAAATGAGGAAAAAGCGTTAAAAAGAATAGCTAAATTTCATTAATTAGACCAGTGAAAAACTGAACAATGTTTCCCAACTCAAATGTTCCAAAAGGCATTCAGTTTGTGTACACTGAACTTTTGTTTTACAGTGAAGCTGCACAGTTCTGTGTTATTTTTGAGAGACTGGAGTCTTCAGGTGAATTTCATCCATTCTATCATTGTCTCAACAACATTACTGATGCCATTAGCAACTGGGAAACATCCTTCCTTCCAGATGTTAACACCTTTCATGTTATGAGTATTTTGAGGAAGCAGCACGGCTATGCTTTAGAGGGGAATTGTTTTTGTGTGTGTGTGTGTGGGCACGTGCATGTGTGCAGATGACGTGTCGGAGTGTGTGAGTTAGTATATACGTGTGCTTGAACCTGTGAGTGCATTTGTGCGCACTTGTGTGAGTGAGTGTGTATGTACAAGTATGGGCGTGTCACGTGCATGTGTCCATGTGTGTGAGTGAATGTCGATGGGCCTTATGTGATTTCAATGTTCTATTACTTAATATTCAGTGTTTAAGGAAAGTGCAGTAAATGCAACATTCATCCTTTCAAATGCAATCTGACACCTGCAAATCTGGATACTCATGAAGCAATAACGTAGGCAGCTCTTAAATTAGTCCTTTGATTGACTCAAGAACTCAATTGACACAATAGTTCAGAGGGCAATTTTGTACAATCATCAATTTTGTACCATTCGCTCAGTCAACCTTATTCTTTCACACATGAGGTCATCATTGTATGGCAAACTGCATTATTGTATTATTTTGTATTGTATTGAGCAAAACAGGATCCTTTCACCACATAAAGACACGCCCCAATATTGACTGATCCTAGAAAACCTTGATTAAAATCATTGTCATTAACTCTCTTTGGTCGTTTCGCCTTCACGACTAATTCACTGTCCATTTAGAGACACAGCAATCTGTACAATCATAACTAACTGACAAACCACAGGAGGAAGAAGTTGAACCAAAAATAAAAATAAATAATCAAATAAATAAATATATCCTTTTTGAGAGTTTAAGACACGGAAGGACACCCCAAGGCAGGGACGTTGTGAGAGTCACAGATTCTTTTAGAGATTAGATCACACAGCACGAGGGAGAGGGAGAAAGAGAGAGACAGAGAGAGACAGACAGAAACAGAGACAGGAAATGCAGAGAGATAGAGAGTGAGACAGAAAGAGAGAGATGAAGGAAGAAAGACAGATCAGGACAGAAGCGGAGGACAGAGAAAGGGACAGTTAAGGGGCGGGGCTTCACCAGCGCTCCACCTGGCTGGCGTAGTCCTCGGTGGGCGGCACTTCCTGTCCCCCGCCCTGCCGCCGGCGCTTGGACAGGAAGGAGTGCCTCTCCTTCAGCCAGCGGCGCTCCTCCCGCCTCTTGAGCCGCTGCTCCCTCTGCTGGCGGCGCTCGGCCTGGCGGGCGGCCTGGAAGCGCTGCAGGAACAGGTCCTTGGCGTACTCGTACAGCTGCACGTCCAGGCGGTTCAGCTGCTCGATGCGGCGGCGGGCGGCCTCGCCGATGCCCACGCCGGCCGCGCGCGTGCTGTTGATCTGCGTGAAGGCGGAGATGAAGCGCAGGCTGAACGTCCGCTCGAACAGGTACTGCGTCTTGCGCTGGAACTCGGTCAGGCCGTAGAAGGCCATGTTGCGCAGGTTGGCGCGGGCGCTGCCCAGCAGGATGCGGGCGCGCTCGCTCTCGTTCATGGACGACAGGTTGTAGCAGCCCACCAGGCTGAGGTCGGCCAGCATGCGGGCCTGCCGGTTGTTGGCCAGGTTGGACGGGCAGTCCATGAACTCGGGCAGGGTGACGCCGGCCCAGTCGTCGCCGCTGTAGCAGGCGGGCAGCTCGTCCTGCGTGGGCGAGCGCCCGTCGCACATGTGCAGGGCCGTCTTCCAGGTGGCGCCGCGCTGCACGTGCTTCCACTCGCTCAGGTACCGCGACACGGGGTCCCGCAGCATGGTGATGTAGTAGAAGTTCCTGCAGGGGGCGACAAACACACACTGCAATGCTGAGAGGCTTTTTAAAAAATAAATAAATAAATAAATAAAACGGCTGCTTCTCTCGAGTGCGGGAAACATAGCAGAGTGCGCTGTGTGTGACTTTCAGCTGAATTAACCTGAGACTGAAGGGCATGTTTGAGTGTTATAACCGACTCCACACAGTAAAAATGATCGGCGTTAATTCGACTCTCACACAGTCTAGTTTATTTCAGTCCAAGAGGGCTCAAATGCACTCTCTCGTACACGAGCACTGAACACTTAACTGTGTACATGATACACTTTTATGACTCCATGATGGAACACCGAGCTGATCTTCCGCAAAATTACCACCGGTTTACATTCCCAGCTGTCATTAAAATGCACGTACCGTTGAAGGTTCTATACCTTTCCCAGAGGAACAAGCTGAGCAGACGCAAGGCCGAATCCCATTACAGGGCTGGTTTATAAACACCTGCAGCGGCCAAACAAACACTTTCCCTGGGGTTCATTTTCACAAATAAGAGGCCTTGGAGCAACAAAAAAAATGTAGATTCTGTATCTGAGACAATAAAGCTAAGAGTTCCAGGATTATTATAATTTTTTAAACTGCACTTCATGTCTCAAACTGTCTATGGAAGCAAGAAAGCTTAGGATGAGACACGTTAAATGTCACTTGGAGGTATTGTTTTCCAACACGCAGCATTATGAATGCGTGGAATAATCCGCCAGGCTCTTTGCAGAAGCTGAGACCCTTGAATGTGTGGAAAACCAGATGCTGAATGCTTTCTCAGACTGAAGGGGAAATGACAGGCCCAGACGGGCTGAATACCCCAGTCAGAAAGCAGCTGGAGGCTGAAATTGGCCATCGTTGCAACTCAGCACTTCTTTTGTTTTTTTTGTTTCTTTGTAATGCAAAACTTTTTTAAAGCCATCCCATGTCTTTGTTCCTCTGAGCATAGCCAGCAGAGTCAAGTATATTTTTCTGTTCCCTGGTTTTCATCTTTACACTGTATTATATTCTTAAATTTTAACCCCCAAACAGTTTTGTCAGCAAGACTCCTGAATCGTCTACTGCCAGGTGACGGTTTCCACTGGGGGATTCTGGGTAATTGAAAAGGGTTCTATATCGCATATCCCTGTCTATCAATCCTCAGAATCTCTGGGACTGCTATAGAAAAAGCCTTTAATCCAATGCCTGGGGAGACCGAGACTGCACACAAACCGACCTGAACACCATTACACATCAAGACACCATCGTGGCACATACAGAACAGCTCAGAAACAGCTGTGACTGGACAGAAGGTGAACAAATTCTACTTTTTAATTCTTTTGGAGTGGGGGGGGGGGGGGGGGGGGGGTTATTAACTCATTGAGCACTCAAGCTTGGACCGGGTCACTTACTGAACACACATCCTTGGACCGGGTCACTTACTGAATACACATCCCTGGACCGGGTCACTTACTGAACACACATCCTTGGACCGGGTCACTTACTGAACACACATCCTTGGACCGGGTCACTTACTGAACACACATCCTTGGACCGGGTCACTTACTGAACACACATCCTTGGACCGGGTCCCTTACTGAACACACATCCTTGGACCGGGTCACTTACTGAACACACATCCTTGGACCGGGTCCCTTACTGAACACACATCCTTGGACCGGGTCCCTTACTGAACACACATCCTTGGACCGGGTCACTTACTGAACACACATCCTTGGACCGGGTCCCTTACTGAACACACATCCTTGGACCGGGTCCCTTACTGAACACACATCCTTGGACCGGGTCACTTACTGAACACACATCCTTGGACCGGGTCCCTTACTGAACACACATCCTTGGACCGGGTCCCTTACTGAACACACATCCTTGGAGCTCCTGTGAATATTTTATGTTGCAGCTGTCTTGCTCTGATGTGAACATGATGTGAAAACGTAAGGAGTGATGAGGATGTTCTGCAGTCCCCCAGGACGGTCTCACAGAACCCCTCATGCTCCCCCATGAGACTGCAATTAACTGTTTCCCCCGTCTCAAGGCCTGTCTTTGATTGATATTTTAAGAACAGTGATTTGCATTTCAATAGTATCAGACAAAAAGCGGCACTGTTCACAACAAAACCCCTGTATCCTAGCTACTAGCCTTCCTGTATCCTGTATCAGCAAGTAATGGTGCTGATAGGACAGTGTTCAGTGAACACAGCTGAAGAACATTATACGCTGCTCTTACTCCTTCTCTTAAACCTCCTTATCTCAGCGCACACCCCTCTGGTCACAGTCTAGCACAGGCCAGAGTAATGTAGCTGAAATACTCTGCTTCATTAGCAAAAGTGTTAGCTGTTAGCTTTATAGCAACATCTTCCTAACGACTCAGACTAATAGTCTCCCAGTATTTCACCCAATTGGGTACAGTCGGAGAGATCAGCCATCTCTGATCAGCATTGATACCGTGATAGTGACCATTGCAGAAGGTTTATGTGAACTGCAGGACACCATGGTTCTCATTTCCCTCAGAGGATGACTGGTACCAGACTCCATCGCGTAAGATGGACAGCGTATGAAAGCCGGCCTTCTGCAGGCCTCAGAGTAAAACCCTCTGAACCAGCCCACTCCCCCGATCCCCTTATCCTCCTCTATAGCTACTGCTGTGACCTCATTATTCTCCACAAAATCCAGGTAAAACCCTCACTGCTCAACAACCGCCTCGACTGTACTGCTCACCTGCGACCTCAGCTGGCTCAGGGTACTCTGAGAAAACACTATTCCAGGTGAAGAGATTTCTTTTAAAATTCCAGAGCAAACCATTTTCAGTTGCAAACTCATTATTCACTCCTGGTGGCTCCACAATTATGAAAGATTATGTAAACACAGAGGACAGAGGAGATAAATTAAAATACACATCATTCTTACTTTTAAATGTCCACATCAGAATTTCCCATCAGAGCAGGAGAAGAACAGATCTCATCAGAGAATCCCTGCATGCTGGAGATGTGTTCAGTTTCAAAGTCCTGCTGAACTTAATCGCTGAATAGCCGCAGACACCAGACATACATCAAAACCGCAGGTTTTAGAAGGCAGACACCCAATGAGGAATGAATTAAAAGCAGTGATAACAGTGTAGCCTGTGAATCAAAGTACGTGCCACAAACGCATTAACTTTTACAGTGAGAAAAATGTGCTTGTTTCTGAGTCACTGATGTCAGTTCTGGTCAGGTCTACCAATGACGTTGTTTATGTGACCAACGCACTGTCAAGCTCCCTGGCTTGTATATTAGGACTATTAAGTCACTTACAACTGGTATTCACTGCCAAGTGTGAGCCTATGCAGGTATATAATCATTTTAAATTAATGTGTCTAAATTCCATCATAGTACCACATATTTTATGGGAATTTCAATATCACATTAATGAAAAATTCCCTCAAAATCATTCAAATTAATCTTTAAAATGTAGTTGAAATTTTAGTAATATATAATTAGCGAGGGAACCCCGTTTAAAGTCATGCAAAGATAAATTCTCATTGTAACTGCCTTGTAAATGAGGGACAGATTGACTCGTGCTATGACTCGTGCTATCTGCAAAAGGCTTCAGCCTTTTCCCAGTGAATGCATAAGTAAAAAAAAATTCTTATCTCAATGTCAAAACCCAAATTACTGAGGTTAAATGGATCCTGGTTCCAGCCCTGCTCCCACACTTCCTGCATCAAAATTAAGAGTGAGATTTACCTTCAGCTTAGACATCCTCACTCTCTTCCCGAAGCCGTTTCTTATGCAGGGCCTTTCAGTGTCCCTGCTCTACATTTCAGTATGACTATTTGCTTTCAGTATGAAACCTCCCTCCATTTCAGTATGACTGTCCTTGCTTTCAGTATGAAACCTCCCTCCATTTCAGTATGACTGTCCTTGCTTTCAGTATGAAACCTCCCTCCATTTCAGTATGACTCTCCTTGCTTTCAGTATGAAACCTCCCTCCATTTCAGTATGACTGTCCTTGCTTTCAGTATGAAGCCTCCTTCCATTTCAGTATGACTGTCCTTGCTTTCAGTATGAAACCTCCCTCCATTTCAGTATGACTGTGCTTGCTTTCAGTATGAAGCCTCCCTCCATTTCAATAAGACTACTCCATCGTTTTCATTATGAATACTCAACATTTCAGGACGACTGCTCCTTTATTTATAGTATGGATACACTCATTTCAATACAACCGTTCTCCATTTCAGTATGACTTCTCTCTTCCATTCAATAGGACTGCTTCCTTATTTCCACTGTGAATACTCTCCATTTCAATATGACTGCCCTGCATTTCAGTTTGACCGCTCTTTTATTTTCAGCATGGCTGCGCTCCATTTCAGTTTGCCTGCTCTTCCTGTCAGTAAGACTGCTCTCTTCCTTTTGCTGTCACATTTCCTGCTTTGAGTATGACTGCTTTTCCTTCCAGTATCAGTTTCGGTACCTTGGAGCAGGCCTGGTGTGACAGGGTGCCACAGGAGGCCAGTGATGAAGCTGTGGGTCAGTGTAAAACCGCTGCGTTACTGCTCGCTAACAGCGCTGCTCGCTAACAGCGCTGCTCGCTAACAGCGCTGCTCGCTAACAGCGCTGCTCGCTAACACCACTGCTCGCTAACACCACTGCTCGCTAACACCACTGCTCGCAAACACCGCCACTCGCAAACACCGCTCCAGCTCTCCTGCTTTCATTTCCGCTGCTGCCAAAATCTTTTGTACTCAAGAGAACTCTGCAAAGCACTCAGTGATGAGTCATTCATTAAGAGGTGCACTTTTAATCTTTAGTGTTTTTTATTATTATTCAAAAACACTAAAGAACTTGGGAGTGTGTCTCTTTTCCCTTGAACTGAATAATGCTGAATAAAGACTTTCAGAGTCCTCGATCTTAATTTCCAGAATTATACATTGTTAATGAATTCTTTGTGACCACGTCATCTCAGAATTGATCAACCCTAAGCTGTACCTGTTCATCTTCTCTTGCCTCTCTTGTGGGCTTCACCAAAAAATAACTGACGGTGAAAGGGGGCAGGGTTACAGCTGTCACATGATCAGTGTTCACTTTTTGTGTCCGGGTGGCCAGTCAGAATGGCATTTTTCCAGATGTTCAACTGATTTTTTGAAATTTTATAACCTTTTATTTCTTGTATCAACAAAAGGCAATTCAATCATATTCAACCTTCCATCAGCGCTGAATCAAGGTCTACTTGAAACACCAAGTGAAAATTTAAAAAGCAGTTAAGGCATTGCTGTTGATGCATTCTGCAAAATGGCTAAAACTGCTGAATGACACACAGCACTGAAATGTGTCCACTCTTGGCCAGGTGCAAGTGTGGAAACCCCAAATGGGGGTAAATGGGTCCAAAGTGCACTGGCTTTACAGCATGGAGGAGAGCTGCAGTGAGCTGCTCAGCACTGAGACACAGAAAGTATGGCATCACAGAATAAAGACTTGTTACCCCTCAGACTTTCACTCCTCTTATGGCCTTTTTTGAGAGCTTTTATCCTCATAGAAAATTCCGAAATTAATGCATTATTTTTTCCATCTTGCCATTGAGTTTTCTTCTTTCATTCAGGTTCTGAAAGAGCCTCTTGATTTTTCTCCTCCAAGGCTTAGTCAAAGTGGAGAAAAGAGATGGCTTCACCAGTTTGATTATTTATTTAAAGATAAAATAACTCCTTTGTCTGGGAGTCTACACTCTGTAACCCAGCAGATGAGCTTAATACTTTCCTATTTAACAAGCACGCATGCACAAACACACACACACACACCACAAACACGCGCACACACCCTACAGAAAAGGCGGTATTAGCAGAGGATGTTAATATTCACCTGGATAATGAAAATGATCCTTTCTTATTTTTCTCCTAACTCTGAAAGCTTTAAATAGGCTTGCCTCCGTGTATCTGAAAAGATCTATTTTCTGTTTAAAAACGGCATTGAAAAAACTGAACCTGGGATGTGTAAACGTAGCACAATTAAATCTCTCATATCAACACAAAAAAATGTAAGTTTGTATCATTGCATGAATATGTTTTCTGAATTTAATTTTTGTTTGTTCCAAACACACTCTGACACTTTGGATTATTTCTTTAACAGGAGGCTCCTACAAAAACCTATTTCCTACAGCCACATCCGCCCCTCAGACGCGTATCTTGTTTTATTTACGCTTCCAGTACCGCTCTGTTTGGTGCATTCTGCTCACTTTGTGCGTGCAGATCCACACACTAAGTGCGGAGGAGGCTACTGTTCTTTTCTTCAGGATCGGGACCAAAATCACAATCACACACACAAAAAATAAATAAATAAAATGTTGGACTTACATAACACAGTTATTTCAACAGGTTCCAAGATTGTGTTGAGCAGCATCAAAATTGTGTTACACAGAAAAAAGTGAATCTGTAATTACAAAAATCCTGTTGCTGAGTAGAAAATCTGAGTAAATTTAACTTGACAACATTAAAGAAATACAGTAATGACTACTTCAAGTAACGAGTGTGGCGATTACTGTAGAAGTTGGTTTGACTTATACACAGACTTCTGAAATTCGGATAGTTAAGTAGATCACACACTCAAAATACAAATTGGTAAAATTAAGTTGGCTGTACAAACAAAAATTGAAGTAGCTTATAAAAAGACTAGTCTAGCTGGAAGTACACAAAACATTTAATGAAAAAAGTTACTTTAATTTTTAAATAATTTTTTTCCTGAATTGACTGCAACAACAGAGAATCCACCCCATGGCCTGCCCTGCAGGGACATATGCTCACCTGTTCATCTCATAAAGCACGGCTGCTAACTTCCCTGTTATTAGCAATTCTATACATTCCCTAAGATAATTTTACCACAACAAAAATAAATTAAAATGCACCACCTGGGGTAATATATAGGTTTTTAATTATTATTACACAATTTCAGCTTTTCAGGCCCAACTGAAATGTTTCCCAGTGGTGAGGTGTTTTCATGTTGCTCATTAGACGGCCAATGTTTTGGCTGTGCAGTAACAAGACTTTATCAACACAAAAATCGCTGAGCCTGTCATCTATAAAAAAGAACAGGCAAACTGTACGTTGCAGCACACAAAACCCAATGCAAATATAACGCACCCAGCTAATGAACTCATTGATTTTGATTGGAAAGCAAAAAAAACAGCATTGCCCATAATACAGCTGGCATTTGCGTACAACGCCCTCAGATCAAGGCAGCTGTGTTTGACATAAATTCAGCTCTGCGGTGAAGCCCGGCTCAGTCAATCACAGAATTACTGAAGTAAATGCTTCTCTCCTGTGTATCAAAACCTGGAGTTATTGTAGGCTGTATTTCTAGAGAGAACTTCTTTATGTGTCATTTCACTATTTTTGGTTCAGTCCAGCTATGGCAAGATGAATCATCTCAGCTACATCCTCACACAGAGAGAGACGTTAAAGAGAAACAGCCTGATTTAATGTAGTTATTTAACCAGGCGCGCCAGCTAAGGAAAGAATAAAACTTCTCACGAGGACATGACACAGGTAGTTACAAGCACGTGAGACATCGACAGACAACAGAAAAACAAGATAGATCACAAGGCAGCATTTAACATTCAAACAGAGCTCACCAGAACGGGGAAATAACTCAAATTTCAGCTGGCATAAGGCCACAGCACATGTACAGAATATTTTAAAACACATGTATAACAACAGCTTCTACCTCATGGGTTCTATTAACAAAAAGAACAAAATAACCCACAACCTCCCGAAGCTTGCAGTGAATGGTTGTTTTCCATAACACAGCATTTGTGCTACGATTTTTAGCATGGTCCTGCTTGATTTCCACACCCAAAGTGCTTTCACACAACCAAAAACATACTCAAGAACTACAGCCAGCTTTCACAGTTCAGTCCATACTAATCAGGTTAATCAGATATGAATATTTCAACACTGAAATGAAAATGAATTAGTTAGACTAAAGAAATTGATCATAATGTCAGAATATGAGGCTGTTTGAAATGTTAAATAAAAATAAATATATGTTAATGGAAAAAGACATTGCACTTACTCATCATTAACAGTATTACCATGTTCCAAATATTCCACGAAGTAAATAGGAGATTAATTATAGTAATTTGTGAAGTGAAAAACATTTTTATCTATTCCTGAAATATTGAGCAAAAGAGTTGTATTTCTGTTTCTGGACTAATATACTGTACAGTAACACCTTCAAGTCACACATTACAACATGAAATGGCAAATGATTCGGTTCTGTCTCAAATAATGTAACATACAACTGCAGGCTCTGGTAAGGGCAAGATAATTATAATCACCAGCTTAGAATTTAATAGATTTCCAAAGAATAAACCATGAACAACCCAATTTCCTTGCATACCCTCTCTCTCTCTCTCTCTCTCTCTCTCTCTCACACACACACACACACACACCACTCTCTCTCTCTCTCTCTCTCTCTGTCTCACACACACACACACACCACTCTCTCTCTCTCTCTGTCTCACACACACACACACACACATTCATTTGTTAGCGATGTTTTAAATGTGTTATCAGCTACAATATCAGGTTAATGCAGAAAGCTTTCCTGGGGCAGAGAGGGAGCAGTGATTGCATTCTCCCAGTCTCATACCTGATGCCATGCCCCTTCACAGTTCACTCTATGAAACCAACACAGAAAGGTCAACTTGATCCACTGCCAGTTCTTTCAGTGGTAAGGAAGAGGGGGAAAAAACTAAGATTATTCAAGAAATGGTTTGTAAGGTTTTGAAAATGGACTGCTGTGGATTTAAATGATGAAAATGATCCCTACTGTGTGAGGGGGAAGGAACCCAATCAGTCAGCGCACAGTGTATTATTCATGGAATGGGGTTTTAATTGAAACCCATCAGAAACGGACACTTTAAGCGTAATTACACTGACGGCCTTAAATTACACTGATTCACAAGTAGAAGGAACAGTATGTGTGTTTAATGAGTTTTTCAGATTGGGCACCCGTTGCTGAAGCAATAACCTCATTTAACAGCAGTGCCTTAAGACCACTCCACTCTGATATTCCTGCATACTGCCATATCTTATGAAAACCACATACTCAACGGAAACAAGTACACATGGCCCCAAAGGAGGAGAACTACTTGGTGCCCAATTACCTTGTGTTAGGAGAAATGCCTACTGTGTGCTGATTGAATTTGAAACACCAACTGCTTTGGATTGGTCAGACTTATTGCATCATAGTATATATAGAGTTATATTACCCTAATCCATAACCTTTAAGATCTGAAGACACATCTGCATTTTCAAACGCAGTTGTGATGCATCTAGTGTAGTAGTGCAGTAGCTAGAGGCAATGCCCATGCTTGCTATCTGCTTGCTGCCACTGGCAGCCCCAGTGGAGCACAGAGAAGCAGCCGTGTGCAGAAGCACTCTCTCGCCCGTACACACACACACACATAGCCTCTCTCGCCCGTACACACACACACACACATAACCTCTCTTGCCTATACCCACACATAGCCTCTCCACCACTCTCCCTGACTCCTGCCCAACCTCCTCATGGCTGCTCCACCAAAACAGACTACGTGTGTCCCACCTGCAAGGAAATATGTGGTTCCCAAACAGGCCTCTATAGACGTACAAAAAGTCACCGGAAAAACGGAAGTGGGAGTCAACATCGAACAAAATGGACAACCGGTGTGTGCGTGTGTGAATACACTCTATCCTGCGGGTGATGTTAAGGGGCCATTTCAATTTTAAGGAGAACAGTGCTTTGTTTGTTCACACTCAGTACGAAATATTCTTGTCTGGCACATCACGATAATTGATGCTCATTGCTAAGAAATATCAATTGCAAACTATTTTCACCAGTGGCGCTGAAAACTACACTACGTTAAGTCTTAATGTAACTCTAACAGAGTGCAAATGAGACTAAGGTGGACGGAATGTACCCTATAAAAGGAAAATGTACGCTGTCAGAGTTCATTCAATACTAAACATTTTGCTGTGTCGAAGACTGATTTTCACAGAATGATTTTCACATTCAAAGACTCAGACAGAATGGCACGGTCTCCACGTCGTCCCCTGCTGTTCTGCGAGGGGCCACATACGCAGTGAACACAAGGGTGTGAGCAGTCCTGCTGCAGCTGCTGCAGTCTAATAATCCAGTCTACATGAGGACAAAAATATCAACTTTTCGACACTGTGTGTGTGTAACTCCGCTCAGGAGACGCTCAGAGAGAAGCCAGGGAACGATTTCTGCATTAATGCCAACGTGTAGCCTGTGGGCAGATCACTAAAAATACCGGCTCACTCCAGCGAGTGCTATAGATCTCACCCCTAATTAATCCTGTGCCATTCCTCCAACAATAGCAGCAGGTCTACCCCTTTTCCCCAAAGCTGGAAATAGGCCTTTCAAAGCCCTCAGTGGCACTGATAAAAACATATTGGGAAAAAACTATTTTGGGGAATAAAAGAAGAATAAATAAAGTAAACCACATTTCAGTCATAGACACTGAGACATTGAATACATCTGACAGACGCTGGCAATGCTGCCTACGCTATCCAGACATATTAGGAACACTTTTATCACATAGCAAGAAAAAAACAAACATTTTTGTCAGTAATTGAATTAGCAGGTATACTGTGCTGTATGGAAATAAAACACAATGTGGTTATCATGTACTGATGACTCTTCTCTTGTGAAAAGAGTATGAAAAAATGTAATTTAGCAAAAGAATAACCCCTAGCTCACTGCACTTTCATATGTACATTTTACTTATTACACAAGGTGAGGTGAGGAACAGGAGCTCAGTCTGTTAAAATGAAAACATCAAGTACTGTACCCAGAGCCCTTTCAGTTTAGGAGCACACTCACTGGTGTAAATCAGCGATACAATTTCCTAGCATGGTTTTATTAATTATCATGCTATTACACCATTATTAACATACACTGCAGTGCCTGTGATGAAGTGATGTCATTCATCCCTCTGCAAGAGCATTATTCCAGGTCCCACAAAGTACAATCCACTCTTTATAATCACAACTGGGATTTGATGTTCATAAGTCATTTATAAAGTGTGTAGCGTCTAATTTAGGACAAACCGCACCAATGACTGAATGGCCTGAATCATTATTCTCATCATTATGTCATGTCATTTCATGTCAAAGAATCAGTCCATGTTAACTGCATGAACACATTTAAATGAATGGTAATAAAAGTTATGTGGTTGATATGAGAAACCGAGAGTGCGAGTTAAAAACATCTAAAAAAATAATAAAAAAACATTGAATTGAGAGGTTGCCTGAGTAGATTCAATCATTTTCGCTCTTAGATTAAATAAAATAATGACCAACTCTGAGTACCACATTTCCTTCACAACATGAAATGCACTTCTCAGAGGAGCACAGACTGAATCTGCTCTTTGCCAGTATTGTTAAGGGGCTGGAACTACAACATGGTGGGTGTCGTGATGTTATACGCAGAATATATGATTACGGAGGGTATGGGTGATGTAGGTAACCTGAGCTTAGTTCGTGCCAGTTATTCTATTCTCTTTGATATAGATCAAGCTTAGTGATTCTCCTCTATCCAGTGAACAGGATTAGACTGCAGGTGCCGGAACAGGACTGTGATCATGCGTTTGTGTTCACTGTCCTTGTGTATTTAGCCCCATGTACAACAGCAGGAGAAGCTTTTCTCAGAGAGGAGATTGAAGAGAAAAAAAACTGAAAATCAAACCTGGTCACACAGACGTGTTTATTTATTTTACCATTTAAAGACAAAATTCTCCCGTTTGGAAAGCCTAACGGCATTCTCAGGCCGTGCTGAAATGTCCCCTGCCAGTTTGGGAGGGGCTGGACGAGCACAGTTCTTCTCTGAGAAGCACGTACACCCAGTTGCCATTTTTCTCCACCCTTGCAGCTCCTGCATTGGTGCAGGGTGGTGTAGATAAACTGCAGATACCTGACTGAAACTGGGACCACAGTGACTATGCCTCCTCCCTGGGTGATGCTGTGACCAGCCCTGGCCTCATTCTGCAGGGCTGCCGGTCAATCATGCAGAGCAGCCAGCCACAGTCGTCACTGACCAATCAGGATTTCACACTAGACTGTGGGACCTGTGTAGGAACTGGAACCCAGTGCCTTAACAGGGCAAGCCGCTCAGCAGCCTCATATGACACTGTACAGTATGAGCCCTGTGTGTCACAGCGCTGTTTGGACAGGTTCTCTGCCCCACAGGACTGCTACAGGTACTGACACAGCTCAAGCCAGGGGTTTAGGTACAAGTACAGGTACACGGTATGAAGCATCATGTGCTGCAGTAAGGGGGGGGGGGGGGGGGGCACATTTTTTTGGAGAGGTGCTTGTGGCTATACGACACTTCACTTCACCTACAGCAGCAGGATGTGAGTGAGCACTGTTCACCTGCTCATGGCTGCTGTGCTGTATTCTGAATGCGTTTCGCTCTGTGGCTTTTTAAGCCTGATGCTCCATCACTGGTGTTTGCTGATCTGCCCCTGTGTCCTTGTTCTCAGTGCTCTAATGCCTCTAATACACTGTATGCTTTATACAGAGACAGCATTGCAAATCACTGAGGACAGGAAGGACTGACTGATTGACTCACTGTTGACAGATAGAAAGACTGGTTGATTGACTGACTGAAAATTGTACAGAAGTTTGGATGCTGACTAAAAGGAAAAGACAAAAGTTTGAATGACAAACAGAAGAAAGGGAAACCCCTCTGCATGAAGCACAGTCTGGATTATGGCTGTGTTCACCGCTCCTGCCCTGTGAAACAGCATGGCCAGGGTCTGAGTCTGAGTAATGCTGTTTCCAGTGCTGGAGAGTAACACAGCTCTGTATTTAAATTAATTTGTCTTTGATTTTGTATTTGCTGTCGAGAGACAGTCTCTCTCACGAGGGCCTTCAAAAGCCATCTGTCACATTAGTACAGCCACTGTACGCAGCTAATAACACGCTGTGTGACTTTGAGATGTGCCATGCTCACAGAAAAACACTGAAACATTGCCCACTACTCTCAAGTTCAAATTGCCATCGCTGTGGTATAAATAACAAGCTTCAGACAGTAACTGTGTACACCATCCTCCATTGATGCAACTCAATGAACAGACTTTGTCATCAAGGACTTTTACTGCATTTATGCAATTAGAAACATGTTCCATTTATCAGAGAGAACCGCATGTTGGATGTGACAGAGTTCTCTTTCACTGTGCTTGTCTAAAAAAGCACTTATTAATGAAGGCCCTTGGCTCCGATCACAGAATCTCTACCTTTTCACATGGCGTGTGTTTGTGCTCGTGAATTTGTGCATATTTTTTTTTGTGTTGCTGTGTGTGTTTTAAGTGCAATTTGTCATTAATTTGTTTTCCATGGGTGAAACCTGCACGGGGAGCACCATGCAACCAGGGGCGTGTGCAAATCCCCTCAGATGGAACGCTGCCATTTTCCTTCGATGATTAATGCATGAGACAGGGGTCAGGGGTCAAGCAGACGGCCCATCATCCCTCTCCAATCGTTTAGCGCCCTGCTTGATTTCCATACCCAGACAGCCAGCCAGCTTTACAAACAGTACAATCTGAGCAGCTCTGAGTGCAATCCAAGCGGGCTTTTCCATTAAAAAGACATAACAGCCTTCGAGCATAATGCCATCTTGTGACTGGAGCACTCAGATTTCAGAGCGCCCAGCGATTGAATTTCAAGATCATTAGCCACACTTACAATGCTGGGAGAGTTCTTCCCTCCTGCAATTCTTTTTATTAGAGCACTGGAGATTCAGTATTGACTTGAGCACCATAGAAGACTTCATGAAATGCAATTATCCACTTACAACGACTTCCATTGTGAAACAACTGTGCATTAATTGCAAAAGTAATATTCACATTGATGCTCAATCCCTCCCCGTTTCATAGCTTAACTACACAGTAAGAGGCAAGCAACCTGAGCAAGGCCCAACAAGTATGCTGTCTGTTTATTGTATGCTAGTGTTATGCATAATGAAAAAGCGTGAAAAGCACTCTGCACTGATGGAAAATGAACAATCAATACTGCCTATAACTACACAGCGGGATTTGCAAGAACACAATTCAAATAATCCGATCCAATTCAGGAACCAAGTACTTTTCTTAGTATCATAAGTTTACAAAACAGTTCTAAGTATGTCACTTAATTTTTGCAGCAGGTGAGTAAAAAACAGGGGAGAAGCACTTGCCTTGCCCATGCAGGGGAGACACAGCACTTGCCTTGCCCATGCAGGGGAGACACAGCACTTGCCTTGCCCATTCAATCGTCTCACAGGCAGACTGCTGAAGTTCAGCTTGGCACTTGAGCTCAAACCGCATGAGGTTAGGACCTCATGCAGAGGAAACTGAGTCCTACAACAACACACCTACCTTGACATACTATGTGAATAACGGCTCTGGCCATGACTCTCCATCTCTATTTTCCCCCCAAAATGTTTTCTCTCAAATGTGGATTTTGTGGCTGGAAAGACCACTCTGCACACCCACACACACAAAGCACTGCAGCTGTAAGACATGCACTCTGCCGGCGTGCCTGCCTGTAGTAAAATCATTTTTACTTGCAGGGCAAAATTGTGCCCATTTTATCCACATTATTTGTGGATACATGTCGACCGCTTCCTTCTCCACACTCACACAGAGAATATGCATGGCAAAGGTCTGCAATGCTCAGATTTTAAGCAATCTTGAAGCACAGGTTGTTATTGCTGGTGATGTTGAACGCGGTACTTAACAGTAACTAAAAGACATGTTAAATGGAGTTTATCATTTAATCTCCCCAACACCACGTGAAGAAGCTTTGTTTTACTTGCCAATTGATTAGTCAGATCGTTGGCACGCTTGTTAATCAAGGAGAATGACTGAAAACAGGTTGAGACCAATGATCAGTTTAAAGGGAAGTTTTACGCCCCACCAATTTTTAGCTCACCGACTGCTGCTGACTGCCACTCTTGTTAATTAGGCAAAACAATCAAAAACAGGCCAAGGAGAATTATCCAAAAAGGTGAGTTTCTATCATTTCCCAATATTTCATATTTCTATCTGAAATTAAAATGGGCCTGGCATGAACTTGTTTGTTCCATTTAATGTAGATTCCTTGATGCTATATGTGCATTACAATTTTCCCAAGAACCTAAAGCAGGTGTTAGATCAGAGCTATCAGACTGTCTGCGGTTTATCACTACTGTATGTTAAAACAGGACATATTCATTTAAGTCATCGATTACATTACATTACATTACCCTGCATTACAGGCATTTAGCAGACGCTCTTATCCAGAGCGACTTACATCTTTATCATTTTTTTAAATATACAGGATCCATTTATACAGCTGGATAAATACCGAACCAATTCGGGTTAAGTGCCTTGCTCTAGGGTACAACAGCAGTGTCCTAGCTGGGAATCGCCCAATTCCCCAACCATTATACTACACTGCTGCCCCATTAGCCAAAGTCCACACACCCTGTGGCTTACAGTAAATTGGATGCTGACTAAAAGGAAAAGACAAAAACCTGCAGACACTGCAGTCAGCCAGGACATGAATTTGACACCCCCTCATTAAATCCTGACTGAGCAGACACTTGTCCAGAGTGACTTGCATCACTTTCATAATCCACTACAACTTGATGGACGTGACTGTTACATGATGACCTGGATCCAACAGTCAAGCACCAGAACAGCAGCCTTTTTTATTTATTTAATTAATGACTGCATTTGGATGGGGAATTTCATGATCCAAAAGTTCCTGTTGAAAGGGGGGGAAGCTCATCTCAGCCACCACACGTGTAGCTCCACCCACAGGGCAGCCATTTTACAACCCAACGCGTTAGCTGATCCTGGAAAACTCTGCACGTTCGCCTCACTGTTCCACCTCCACCCGAACAGATGATTAAAACCTCACTGCAGGATCAGACATCCACTTTGGGGACACGGTGTATTTTCAGCTCTCTCCTGCAGAAAGCATACAGACTCTTCCTCAAAATTCTACCCCAGACTGCAGAAGGGTACATACAGTACAAGTGTCACCGCACAATGGCTACCACTGCTACTCGCCTAATTGTGTAACATGACCCCCTCATGACACACACGTCCACATTCCTTTCACTTTCAGCAAAATTCGTTTTTTAAGCCGCTGTGTGATTTCCTTTCGCCCTGTCCATCACCGTGGCCCCCTGGGGACATAAATAACCCAGCTAACTAGGGAATCTAAATCACTCACTCTCCTTCATTCTCATTTAAACAGGAAGGTCAGAGGAGAGCTCGATTCTCCTGCGCAGAAACAGCCAGAGGATCTGAGGCAGGTGGGGGGAAAAGCTAAGCCATATGGCACAGCCAATCAGCTGTGATGGGCATGATTAGGCAGACAGATGTAGGCACCATTTTGGGAATCTGACCCGGCACAACACCCATGCTGTTTTCAGTGAGCGGCCATGTGATCTTTCATTATCACGCTGAGCCACGGCTCCACTTTAAGAGCACCTTTGAAGGCGTGGGACCTCATGTGGCAATAACGCCTCATGGCTGTACCGGGACAGTGGATTTTACTCGCTGTAGTCAGAAGACTGCCCCCTACTGGCCCACCAATGGCATTTCCAACAGTCACCAGGTTTCTTAGGCTAGACTTGGATTGGGATACTTACAGAACTGAAAATGATTTCATTTCTTGCTTAGGACGTAAGCGACAGTGGCTTTTGTAGTCTGTTGTCCCTGAATGGGTCCAAATGCAGGATTCCGACTTGGATAGCAGAACCCAGCCTGATGAGGGCTTGTGCAGGAGAATGCAGTTTCACAGCACTGTGGCTAGCAGATGGCAGGCTGCATTACCCAACATGGCCTACAGGGAAGAAGCACTTGCTTCTAAATACTTGCAAGTGCTCCACCGATTAAAGTCAGACAGTAGCACCACAAGAAAGAATGGGTGTGTCTGTACAAAGAGTGTTCTCTTCTACCCACTGGAGTGCATGGATTACATAAACTAAAGCTCTTTAAAGTAGGCTGATGTAAAAAGGTAACCGTAAAATAAACGAAATAAACTGTCACTTTTTTTGTTTGTGTGTGTGAAAGACAGTCAAGGACAGTAACAATGAGAGAGTTGGAGGGAGAGAGAGAAAGAGAATGACATGGAGCGAGCGAAATAAAAGGAATGACAGAAAGATGGAGGCTCAGGCAGAACGAGGAAGTAGCTGAGATGGAGACAGAGTAAGACAGCGAGAGACGGAAGGAGAGACAGAGAGAAGTGGAGGTGAAATGAGCCAGATTGAGCGGTAGACTGTGGGCTGCGGTGTCTTTATGAACGCAGGCGCTCCCTAGCGTGGCTCCTCCCCCTCGCGGTCCCTGTGTCATACGTACGCGCCAGGCTCCGCAGCAGAGCCGGCCCATTTGATGGTGACAGAATGGGAACAGTGTGTCACGCAGGGAAGAGAGGAGTGAGCGACACGATACGTCTGAGCGCTCCGCTGTCAGGGAGCTGCCGGGGAAGACGCCTGACATGGCGCACGCGCTGAAAGCGTCAGTACCGGCGGGAGAGAACAAGGAGAGGAACTCACAAAGACTTCACAGCGTCGTCACAGATGAAAAAAGCGCGCCGCGCGGCTTACAAAGCAGGTGTGTGCGCGCTGCTGCACATACTGGAACCAGATGCAGAGTTAAACGCACACTGTACTTCTCACATTTATACACACTCACGCCCGCACGCACAAATAATACACACGCATACATATGCATACACACACACACGCACACATACAGACGCATGCTCACACACACACACACACACGCTCACACATACAGACAGCGTACATGCGTACCCTTCACTCTGCATGTGCAGCGCTCCACAGATCAAACAGCTCCTCTCAGCTCATAGCTACAGAGCGGAGCTGCAGTAATTGATTCTGTAATGAACTCCACCACCGGCTTCCATTGCCCTTGTAGCAGTTATTGGATCTTTACGGCGGCGCCCTTTAAAGACGGGTTACCGTGTGAGATGACTGTGAGGTGGCCGTGGGCTACGGAGGGCCAGCGTTTTCCGACGAGCGGGCGGGGACGCGGGGCCGAACCGCGAAAAACACTTTCGCCCGTTTCTCCTGGAGCAGACGTGAGTCACGCACCACCTCGCCAGCGCCACCCGCCAACCCAGCCTTCCACTGAGGCCATGCCCCTGAGCCGGCACAGGGAGAGCAGCGTCGCTATCCTACGGGCCTGCATTATTAACACGCGTGTCTCAGAGACGCAAGCAGGATGAGCTCACGTGTTTGGGACTAATGGACCCAGCCTGCTGTTTATTTTACTGTACGTCTGATTAAAAACCCATGTGCAAAACGAGAGCCATCCTCAACTGCATCTCATAACTGTCAAGTTCTGAAAGGCTACTACCTTTATTAAAAATATTGTTCGGTCTGTTTATATATTTCAAGAAAAGCTTGACAGTGGGAGAGAGGCGCAGAGAGCGCTACTGTGTGAGGAGAGAAGCTCCAGGAATTAGCCACCGTGTCTGAGTGGCTGATTTTTACACAGGGCTGTCAAGCACATCTGCTGCTCCAGCAAGCTCCACCAATCAGGGCTTCACCTGCTGGGCATGAGGCGGTTGGAGCGAACTCCTGACAGGAAACAGCGACTCCCGGGCAATTAAGCCATGTGAGAAACGGCAATCTGTCACTTTAAAGATGCGAGACATGGCTTTAAAGACGGCGAGTGTCTAAATTGCTGGCCTGTAATGGCCCTCCACACTGAGCGTTCAGACAGGGACAGCGCAGCTCCAGACCTGAAATAACCCAGCTACTTTCACTACTCAGGGAAAGGTAACTCAGGTAAAGCATATATGAGACTGAACACAATTGTTGGCCATACCATAACCATAACCATGACCATAACCATAACCATAACCATAACCATAACCATAACTATAACCATGACCATGACCATGACCATGACCATAACCCAAATCCGGCCTCAGGCCACAGGCTCTGCTCTGCTCTCATGCCCCAAAAGTGGAAGAGTCTTTCCCTGTCAATCAGGAAGCTACATTCACTAGCTGTATTCAGCAGGATCTTAAGAGCTACCTTTTCAGATGATACCTCAATGTTTCTACACAAACACACAAACCCTTCTCTCTCTTTATCTAGTAGGTCTTCAGGCATGTACATTGACAGTGGTGCTTATCCTGAAACATAACAATGCACATCCGAGCTCTTGTGGGGTTTGCTCACCACGTGACACGCAGTTTCATAAGTCACATTAACTCAAAGGATCCAGTAAATGATTCAAAATAGCTGGCACAAAAATGGCTGCTAAAGTGGCTGCCACATTTCAAGGAAATTAAAAATGAAAAAAAAAAACCAAGCCGGGCCCATTTATCAAGTCACAGCGGTGTACAAAGGGCAGCCAGGCAACACAGATTCTAAATGACGGAATTATGCAACTTAAATTAGCAATTAGTCAAAGCGATGTGAATAAATGATGAGGATTCTTCAGGGAAGAGGCCTGAACTGTTGATAAACTTGCAGGTTAAATGCTCACCCCAGGATGAATTCTATTAATGGCTATGGGTTTGTTATGTGCATTGCAGTAGATACCCACTCACATGCCAGACACCAGAATCATGTTTCCATCACTACAGGGCTATGTCCTACAATATCAGGTATCACGGTTTACAATACCATGCTCCCATCTCAGGTCCTGGCATTCTAAAGATCATCGCTTTGACTCACTCTGTGGTGACCTATTGGCAAAAAACAGCGAACGGTGCGATGTGTGTTAACACTGGGCTGTGGGAGAGGTGCATTGTGCTTTCAGAGCTCACTCCTCGGGTCAGAGTCACACAGCAAGCGATCAATGAAGCCTCTTCTGCGACCAGACAGGAAGAGCTTCTCCAGTCGTGTCTTTCCACATGAAACACAAGGCAAGGGGGAGAAGGCGAGGGAGCAAGAGAGAGATAAAATAATGAAAGATAAAGATAGAAGCCTGAGAAAAGGAAAGAGAAAAGAAAAAGATTGATTCACGAAGACCTCCATGCAATTTCAGAACCATGGACAGCAGCCCCCAAATCTAAACTAGCATAGGCTTTGGGGAAATAAGAGCATTTTCTTTTGTTGCTTTCTGGTCCCACAATTAGGAGAGCCTCACTAATATATCACCACAGAGGTGGGGTTTCACAAGTACTAAAATGGGTGGGACTACAATGTACTTTAGTTTATTTCTCACGAATCCATACCAGTCGCAGTGATTGCCGCTGAGAGCACAATCTTTTGACAGGCTCACAGGCAACAGAGACTGACACTGCATGGCCACGCCCCCTCACTCTCCTATCACAGTGGTTATTAGTCCTGAATCCATAACAAGGATCAAACCCAGGGTGGGCCAGTGCGCTCTTGTATCCTTGCACAAGGTACAGAATAAATGAAAATGCACCCTACTGTACATATATATTCTCAGATATACATTGTTACTGGAATGTGTCAGATGGCGCTTCTGTCAGTACAGGGCTTAATATCACCTCCTGTTAATTTATAAAGGAGCTAGGCTTGATGTCAGAATGAACTTATGAAAAACAAAAGAAAAACAAAGAGTACAACAGACTTTAATCTGAATTATCTATGAGCAGCTCACAGAATACATGTAATGAAACACTGTAATGAAAAATATGTTTCTTTGTTCTACTTATTTTATAAAATAAATAGTAACAGGCTTTATTTGCATACATTTACATATGCAAATATTAACAGCATTGTTATCTACCTGTGCAAACAATAAAAGGAATAACAGCTACTAGTGCAAACACTGAAAGTATCCTACCAAAGCAAATGCTAACAGAATTTGTTTTTATTCAAAGCAGTCCCAAGGCATGTTTTTTAATGTACACATTTATTTTTAAATGAATTCCTCTGTGCTCTCTGTGCTTCTCTTCTGTTTGATGACACACCAAGTAAATGAGGAGGGTCAAATATTGAACTGTAATTAACTGTGAAACTAATTATATACTAATTTTATGTACTAATACATTAACACAGTCACATTTACCGTCATGCTTATACACAAAAATGAAAATAAAAATCATTTTATATACTTATTATTTACTCTTTCACACTGCAACTGTTAAAAAGCCCAAACTTCGAAACACTGGTTAGTGTTATATTTCCACAACGATTACATGTACCATTAAATCCAACGCCTGCATGTTGACTCATTCCATATCATTGTGAAACATATATTGACACACTCAAGTGTAACCTCATTCATATGGATCATAATGCCATATTGTGCCCACACAATAAAAACTTGAATATACAATAATTGTGTTCCTGGTCACATTTAAAATGATACACTATTTGCTACAGGCCCTCTGCTGAAGATACTAGTTTTCACTTTAGTCATCTGGAGTCTACTTAAGCCCCCACACCTTGCTTAGCTCACACTGTGCTAAATTACCATGCTAGGGCGTCATTACACTTTTCAACACCCATGATACGTTCATCCCTCATTGTTGTAAAATACAAAAAGTATGAATGTTATTTCTCAGTAAATTACACTTGCTGGTGGGGGGGGGGGGGGGGGGGGGGCTGATGAGTCATTAGTAAGGAACTGAAAATAAACCTGTGAGATGAATTGACTGAAGTGAGCCCTGCTCACCCCTTGGGTGGCGTGAAACGCCCACGCAGGTGTTACCCAATCAGTAGAGCTCATTCACCCCCCGTCTCCCATCCCCCAACCCGTCTCCACCAATCCACGGCCCTTTCTGCACTTCCACAGCCTCACAAGCGAGATGAGAGACGCCATGTCTGCGTAAGCCGCTATTCATTAATGAACTAATGCGCTGAACAAAATCCCATCAGCGGCTTGTTGTTCCAACTGAAGCGGAGTAATTTGAATCTAATAAAGTATTCTAATTAGGCAGCCTGAATGCGATCTCCCTCCTGTCCCATAATGCCTCCCCCTCCTTCTTCTTCTCCTCCGCTCTACAGGAGCCCCAGCGCCCGTCCCTGGGGTAGATTAGGCTGAGCAGGCTTGCTGTTTGGGCTCCTGCGTGACATCTTAACCAGCAGGGATGACGGCACCATTATGCCAGCGGTGACAGTGGGAGGGAGCCCACGTGGGATGATGATGATGATGATGATGATGTCACTGCATGTGACCGGCTGCTAAACTGCTGTGCCCTTCTGATAGCGGGTAACCATGGAGCACTTCCTCCCCTTGTAGTGCAGGGGGTGTTGGTTCAGCAGGGGGCGCTGTTTCAGTCTGTCATACAGGGCTCTCCTGTGCTGCCACTCTGCAAGGCTCAAACTCACAGGCAGTTTGAGGCCACTATGAGGGCAAAGATGCTCATTAGAAATCAGCAGCAGTAGACAGAGGCTTCACAACCCCTGCTCAGTGGGTGAATCTGGGACAAATCACCAGGGGTGGCTGATATTAGCAACTCTGATTTGAACCAATCACAGAATCAATCAGTCCTTCAACTGATTGAAAACACAATGCACATTCCACCCTTAATGGGGTTTGTAAGGCTTCTCTCTACCCATCACCGCTGGAAACCATCTCTGAGTTGAGATCAGAAGCCTCATTGGATGACACAATTATGAAGTCATTCACCTGTCATTTCATCACCACACCATCTGCTGCTTCCTCACTCCACAAACACACTCATACGCACATTCACGCGCGCACACACAAGAAAAAATGTACACTATACACAGTCATACAGAACACACACCTGTATGGTTGCAGATAATACACTGGAGGAGATGCATCGAACCAGAGTGCAAAAATAAAATACAAATATCCAAGAGAATTACAGTAGCAGATTTAGCAGATATATCTGCTACTCTATACAGAAAGGAAGCCGCTAATTGTAAAATCAATCCCACAGTTCCAGGGAGTTAATTCAACTGATCTTCCACAGACCCGTTGGGAATGTGTGGGTAGATGCGATGTCTGCCAAATTTACGCTGGTTGGATTGATTTAATGAAGCCTCATCAGAAGCACCGAGACTGCAGATGATGCTCTCCTCTGTCTTTTTTTGGTCTGTCATTATAACGGTAAATTCTCAGCTGAAGCTGGACTTCGCATGCTGTTATCTACAGACTGGTAATCTTCTGGAGGGCTGCTGTAAGTGAGAAATAAACAGGCTGCAGTGTGAAGTAGATGAAGACCTCTTTCTAACATTCTGAGCAAAATCAAGCTCATATATTTTGTTGTTGTGTCGATGCGGTTTCGTTTGGTTTTTGTGGTCTCGGTTGTTTTTCCCCTGCGCCCTGTGTGTAACGCAATGTTAAAGAAAAGCCTTTTAAAAGCCAATAACTCTCTCTTTCTCTCAATGTAAAAATCCTTCACTTTGATCTGCATTTCTGCAATTTTTTCAAATTCCCAGACACTGTTCAGCAATCACTAAAACAACCTGGCAGAGCTGAGTTTGGGAAGTGTAATGACTGCATCAGTTGTCTCTCTCTTCCTCTGGTGGGGTCAGTAAGACTCCTCCCTTGTACAGCTTAAATCTCTGCCCTGGGGCAGGGACCGAGTTCACCCCTCACGGCCTGCTCTGACTGATCCTCCGGCTGATGTACAGGGAGAAATCTGTCATCTGTCTAAATGAGCCGTTCTTATCAGAAGCTCCTACCTCTGCACAGCACTGACACAGCGGTGACTCTCCAGCATACCCTTCAGAGCCACCCCAAACGGAATAACTCTTTCTAAAGGAGCGAGGGAGGACACATGGTATCCCACAATCCCCTGCGCTCTGACAGCGAATCCATCTCAGGGACCCAATCCTGATCTGACCGGACAGGTGCTATGACTTCCCTGTCTCAGAGGAAGGAGAAGCTCACTTCATCTGCTGTGCAATATTTATCAGCATCATGCCTCAGAAGCAAAAGGGATGATCTTTTTCGTGACACGTGGCAATATACTAAGATGAGCACCCTCGGATAAAAATAACACATACTAAAGTATTATTATCCATTTTAATTTATTAATATTTTTTATTGAGTACTTTGGAAAACATTCTGGGTCTGGACTGAAAAAAGTCCCTCTGTCTTGTTTGAGCAAAAATCTGAGTTGGCTGGTTCTCATCATAGTTCTTTCTGAAGTCCCTCTGCTCTGATGGAGAAAATGTGAGGGGCGAACTCTGCCCAGCTCTGATGAAGTAATAAAGGACTGCTCCGCCAATTACAGTTCTATTAGGCTGATGATTCAATAAGGGATCACTCCACTTATCCAGGTCACAGGAAGGGGTGGGGGGGCAGACAATTTCCAGAACCTCATGCGCTTTCCTTAATACACTCTAAGAGGCTTTTCTGAGATCTCTCCTTTATTGTATTATTTTATTGTGGATTTCTCCTAGGCTATTAACATGCATTATGCCAGGTCCTGGACTCCGTTTGAGGAAGTTAATGTGGCTCTGTGTCGCTCTGCAGGCTGGGATCACTCACAGCGGCTGGCTTAGCATCCACCTGACTCATTCCCTTCAAACACATCATTTGCATATCCTAATTACATTAAAAACCCACACTCGATAGAAATACGCCTGCAAACATCTCAACAGCCTTCCTCTCGAGTCCTGCTTTTCTCACCATGGCGACGAGCAGCGATGGGACAGTCAGGGTCCATGAGTCACCAATCACATAATGCAACGGGTGCAACCTAATGCAACGGGTGAAACATAATAAAATGGGTGCAACTGCAATGTCAATCACTGACTTGACTGAACCAATCAAAATGTTTTCTTACCACACCGATTTGGTAAAATGAGTCTGTCATTTATGGCACAATAACTTACATGGAGCATTCAAATTAACATAGGGGGTGGAAGCTGGGATACAAACACAATTAGCCATTTAAATTAGGAAAAGGTCGGTTCAAATGGTTCCAAAAGGTGACCGGTAAACCAAGCCCCTGACTCGTCAAGTCAAATACTCAATTGGCTCTCTACATCTGGCCGAGCTCTCAATAGACCTTCCTCAAAGTTCAAAGGTTATGTGAAGGAACAAAATTAACAGGAAATCATTAAAAGTCCACCTGCGGTACAGAGCCTCTTTACCGTCCTTGCGGTAGCCAATGAAAGGGGAGGACCAGTGAGAGCTCCGCCTCTCCGCCTGCAGAAGATCGCTTTCATCCCGCGTCTCCCTCCGCTCTTAATCCGGTTAACTCGCCATCTCAGGTCTCCCCTGCTGCCGGCATTGGGACGACTTAACCATTAATATGATAACAGGACATTAATAATTCACAGTTGGCAGTTTCTCTGATGTGCGCTGAAATGAGTTACACAGTCTGCGGGAGTCTGGCTCTCTCTGGCCTCCTTTCTGCGGGACCTTGAAACCGATACCCGCCTTACCCAATGCCAGCGGCTGGATCCAAAGGGTTATTGATCAGAGCCCAAGCCAGGGCCGCTGGTGACATTCAAACGAGGGAAAATACCTTTGCAAAGACTCCAGTGGTTTCAGTAATGGAACGCAGTAAGAGTCCAATCAGATGAGAAGATGGATTTTGCAGTACATGTACAGTACGGTATAATATATTTAAAGGTAAACTGAATTGTCCTATCAGACAATACAGCAATGCAAGCTGTTGCAAACTGAATTGAGCACAAATTTGGTTCTGTTAAATTTACTTAGCTTAATTACATTATACCCAACCAAACAGACAAAGGACCTGTGCTCTGAAGGGTTTGTCTTTGGTTGCCCAAGTGGACTTGTGCTAAATTTTCCACTTTTCCCCGTGTGAAAATCTAAAAGGGCTGCTGAATTCCCTTCAAGAAAAAAAACATTTATAAAATATAGTTCACCTCATAAAGTTTACATGCTATCTTCATATATGCTAGGTGCTATCTTTTCACCATCCCGTTAACTATTCCTGTGAAATGCCATCTGTGACAGTTTCCCAGAGAGATTTACTGCATATAAAATACAACAAGCGCGAATCCACAATAGCTGCGACCGCACACGTGCATGCATCCACGCACATGCATCCACGCACACACCCTCACACAAACACGTGACCTCTCATTTGGCTCATGACCAACCTTCCCAAAAAATTGTGTGCAAATCTGTGAATCCATTCGGGAGTTATGCCCCTTTTTGTGATAGGCCACACCCATCGCCACGCCCCCTCTTGGTCAATAGGCCTGAAAGTTACTCAGCTCTACCTTCGGTCATGACAAATCCATGCCAAATTTCAGCCTCCTGGGGCGAAAACTGTGGCCGCTACGGGGTGGGACACTTTTGTGAACCAACCGACCAACCAACCGACCGACAGACAGAGCTATAGAGCTGCCGGTTGCAGCTAAAAAGTGACTGTTTCATTGACTGATGAAAGCTCCACATCACAAGAATAACCATAGTTAGACAGAGGGTCAGAGGTCAGAAGTCATAGTGAGGGCTGACGCATCACAGCTCTGCCAGTATAGAGCGATACTTCTTCAGGGCAGGCTCACTGATTGCGCGCAGCATCGTCTTGTGAAAACTGTTCGCTGTGGGATTCTGTGAAGAGTAGCATTTCCTCCACTCCCTTTTCCACAGAGCCATAATCAGCGCCAGAGCTATATCTGCGCACATCACACCTGCCCATCAATACAGACGTCATATTCATTGATGACATAGTATAAAATCGCACATCGCTCTGGGTACTACTCCGTGGGGTGTGTAGTACGTATGCTGGTACGCTACAGTGCGAAGAAGCTGATTTGTGTTGCTATAAATAGAGGCAGCGCTGGGATAGTACACACACATTTTTTTTGTGTTGACGAGTGCTCACGCAGGAATGCACACAGCAACACTACCCCCCTGGAGACTGACACGGAGATAAAATATGAATAAAGCAAACATTTGGAATAGCACCTTCCCCCCTTTCTGCAAGTCCACAGAAGGCAGTGTATAACGGTACAGTGTAGGCAGGGCTTATCTCAGGCAGAATGAAATATTCAGCGGGTGTGTTTCTCAAACCCACTGTAGCATGTAGCATGTAGCCTGGGCTGCCACAGAGCCAAAGCCCTTAGGTACACACGGTCCCAGCTGCACTAGGCCTTGTCAGTCTCATGTGCGTTTGTGCGCTGGCTATTAAATACTGCAGCACAGAAAAGAGTGCACGACCTTTCTTTTTCAATTTTACTGTACTCTTTTATATGACATCTTCCTTTATCCAGAAAACTGCATTAAAAAAAAAAACTGAATTACCATTGAATTCTGAATTGAATTCTCAGTGAAGCCAGTGGAGGCAGCATCACTGAACGGAGAGGTGGGGCCAATGAACAGAGAGGCGGGGCCAGTGAACAGAAAGGCGGGGCCAGTGAATAGAGAGGCGGGGCCAGTGAACAGAAAGGCGGGGCCAGTGAATAGAGGGGGGGGGGGGTTCAGTGAACGGAGAGGCAGGGTCAGTAATTAGTGAGGCAGGTCCAGGGCTTGCACATGGGAGGCATGCAGGTTCAGTAATGAGCCCTGAGGCACACAGGCCCAATGTGACATTGGACAGCCCGCTGAAGCCGCCATTTTGATTTGACTGGGGCAAGACCCTCACCTCTCTCCCCCTCATCGTTGCTTGGTGACAGCCCTGACCCCACGGGCAGTGCGACTGGGGAAATGAGCCCTATTGATCTGCCCTCGGCTACTCGGGTTTAACTTGTGGCCCCTGCAGCCAGCGGTGAGTGACAGAGGTGTAATTACCCCTCGCCCCCGGCCTGGCCTTCCCCGGCCCCGCCTGCCCGTCAGCCGGCCGCCGCGGGCCCTCATTACGCCCCGTCAGGGCTCGCGCTCACTTCCTGTCAGCCGGGGAGCGCAGGAAGGTCTCCGCGGACAGCTGCTCCGTCACCGGGGAGATTTAGAGCTGTCCGGAGGGACGTAATGCAGCTCCATCGGGTCCTCCGCCGGGGAAAACCGTGATGCTGCTCTTCACCTCCACATGAGTCATGCGTCAAGACACAAACACCCGAATAAAAGTCCTTTTTTTCCTCCTCGCTTAAATCTATCTGTCTAAGCTGTACATGATAAGGGTTAAATTGTGATATCTGTGTATTCAGGAATTTGTAAAACGCATTAATAACGTTTGTTACTTCAGGACTGTGGACAGCCCAAGATTTGAACTGCCTGTTTTATTAATAGATTTGACTTACTCTCAGAACTCAGGATTCAAGGTGATCATTAAAGAGATAAATAGGAAGCACAGACAATGTGAGCAGAAGGTGAAAGGGGTTTATTCTATGTTAGAGAACCAGGACAGAATTTGCAATGGTGTTTATGCGCTGCTTAGATATTATGGTTTCACAGAGATTTATTATAAACCATTAAAAATCATGTCTCGACACAGTGTAGCTGGCAGAAGCTGAACAAAATGCTGGATGGTGTCCTGATAATCTGAACGAATGCTTCAATTTCTGTGCTGGCCAAGTCACAATAAAACTCCCTCTCTGAGCATCCAGAACACAGATCCAGCTTTTCAATGGCACAGTTCTCTCAGTGCACCACAAAGCATGCAGGCCTTCTAAAGCAGCCCTTTCCCTCCACATAAAGCACTGCAGTGTCTGCATGTCACTGCACAGCCAGAGCATTGACCGGCTCACAAGCAACATCAAAACACCTCACCACATTTCTGTGGTTCCTGCAAAGCTGAAAGCATCTCACACACACACACACACACACACACACACACACACACATATATATATATAGAGAGAGTGAGCTCCATAGAAGGGGGTTCTACAGGAGACCTCTTCTGCTCTGAGTGTGATGCTGTCCTTCCTGCACAAACTGTGAAAGCTCATTCCTGCAGACTGTGACTGCTCAGTCCTGCACAGACAGTAACTGCTCATTTCTGCACAGACTGTGACTGCTTATTCTCACACAGACTGTGACTGCTTATTCTCACACAGACTGTGACTGCTTATTCTCACACAGACTGTGACTGCTCATTCCTGCAGACTGTGACTGCTCAGTCCTGCAGACTGTGACTGCTCATTCCTGCAGACTGTGACTGCTCATTCCTGCAGACTGTGACTGCTCAGTCCTGCAGACTGTGACTGCTCATTCCTGCAGACTGTGACTGCTCAGTCCTCACAGACTGTGACTGCTCATTTCTGCACAGACTGTGACTGCTCATTCCTGCAGACTGTGACTGCTCAGTCCTCACAGATGGTGACAGCTTAATTCAGCATCCCATCACACAGTGTAAGGTGTGTCCACTCAGTTCATTTGCACAGGTCAGGTTGTACCAATAGCACTCACTGACAGAAGCACCTTCCAAAATTCACAGAGCAGGCATGAATAAAAAGTGCCACACCTGCAGTTAATGGACATGCCAGGGTTTTTCATGGCTGCCACATAAAAACTATAACCACAAATACTTAAAGGGGCTCATGATTATTATGTTCACACACTGCTGTGACGTTCTGCAGAAGCTTCGCTCCTGGAACACATTGATAAACCCACAGAGAGGTCAATGTGAGGACACTCAGCTCACCCCCTCTGACATCATCCTTCAGCTGCAGCACACACCTCAGAGCCCTGATCCATACCTGACTGGGCTGGCCTGAGCTGAAGCTGACGAACACCAGTGTTCACTGCCACCGTTCATCAGCTTTCACACACACTTTATTAGCCTGGTGTCATGTGACATTAGCCCTGTTAAGCTCACCCTCGCCGCCAAACCAACATACAGGGGACATACAGGAAGGGGAGGGGCCTTGTGCTGTAACGGAACGGCATATTGGAAATACTAATCATACCCTCTGTGTCATCCTGCATGATTCATCCATTTTTAATCTGATCATTATATGAAGAGATAGAAAAAAATCCTCAGTCTCACACACGGCGAACTGTAGAAGGCTTATCCAACACAGATTACAATCGGTATGATATGTACTTTTATTAAAAGTACAAATCATGCCACACAGGAGTGTTCTTTCACCTCATTTCAGTTGCTTGCTTTTTGGGTGTCTAGACATGGTATTTGCCCAATTTTCCTTTCCGTTTCCTCAGTAAAGTGTCTTTCTGACAGTGTCTCTGTACAAAGTGTGACACGAATAAATTGAACCGAATTGAATATAATAAAACCTTTTAAAAATGAGGCACAGCAAGTCATGTGTCTAAGAGGAAATTAAATGAATAAACAAAGCCCCAAGTAAAACCCATTCAAATCCAGCAAAAAAAAAAAAAAGTTTTGCCAAGTGATATCAAAGCCTATTTAAACAGTTTAGTTTGCTTTAGTCTAAACGCGCCCCCTCAGCCGTGATCTGAGGTACTTGGCTTCTGCGAAGGTCGTTAATTGGGAAGCAATTAACACTTAAGTCAAGCTAAGTGACGCTGGTGTTACAGACTCACCCCAACAGTTCCCGCTTTGCCTCGGCTAACGGACGTTTCCTAGCGGCTAACTGGCAATGACAGCCAGAGATGGCCTTTTCAATGGGCAGATTAACTCAGCGACCTTTATCTGCCGTGTGTACGGGGTCCCATCGATTCCCGCCGGCGCGGGGCGAAGCCGACACTTAGCGCTGCCTAGCCTTAAGTGTTTCTGCTCGCTCCAAGCTTCCCCTCGGAGGAAACGGGAGCCCCTGCAATCGATGCCTGCCCAAGACAATTTACATTCATTATGACCAAGGACACGGGCATAATCGGGAGACGATTCCAGGAAAGATGCAGACATTAACAAACACTCAGCTGTTGACCACACGCGTGCATAAGCTATCGGCAGTGTGTTCATCCACAGCTATGGCTACATATCTGATACAGCCAGAGCTGGTGAGAAGAAACCAATCACTATTTTAATGAACAAGACCCTTATGAAAGAAATCACAGGTGAAATTCACCTTCCACAGATGAATTTAACATATTCACATGTCAATTCAAATATTCATATGTAAAAAGGAAATGTCACATGTGACATTTTCACGTGATTGGCTTTTTTGAAATTATGTGAAATGCCACATTTTCATGTGACTTTTTCAAATGTGAACGACAATTTTCACATGTGAAAAGAGAACATGTAAAGTAAAACAGCATAGTTTACCTTTTCCCATCTAATAAGATTATTTTTATAGTTCACGTGTGTTCTCTTCACATGTTGAGTGTTCACATGTAGTTTCTGGACATGTGATTTTCTTTTTAAGGGAGCCCAATGGGTCAAACAAACATCTGGTGACTATGCACAGCAAGTTAATGAAAAGTGCTTCACACAGTAAAAACAATAACTGAGAGATTAAAATAATGACATACAAAATAACTAAATTATGCAGGTAAGATTTTGTTCCTCATAAAAAGATCCTGATGAGGTAATCTGGCCTTCAGTATTGGCAATCTTCCTGTAATGTCCAGTATCCGCCCATGCGCACTGACCTGTCTGAGAACTGTCACGTCTGCAATAACCTGGCTGGTGAACATCACGCCTAACTTCTGACTTGAACATGCACTGCGAGTCAGAGCAACTGCAAGAGCTCCAACACTCACCTGTACCTGAGGACAGGTGTCATACCTTCATACAAGGACACCACATCCTGAACAATGTCTGGCTGTTTGGGTTCTTTAACATTAATACCCTGGAACACCTCCCTCTGACTGAGTCAGAACCCTGTGAGGGGACAGTCATGTTCTTGGGGGCAGGGAAATCTGGGACACAGAGCTGAGAGACTGAGAGACTGAGAGGCAGACAGCATCTGTGTTCCACCTCCCCTGCCTCCACAGTGCCTGCTGGCCTGGGCCAGCTGACACTGTCACACCATAGACTGGACAAAAAAATATGGACTAAGTCACTGTGATGTCACCCATTGACTCTCCATGGGCTTGGTGAAAAGCATTTTAAGCTTGGGAAGTGTAGTTTGTGGGCGCCGCCATGTTGTACAAATTGGAGCCAGAGACTGCCCAGAAGGGAAGTCTGTCTGGGTCTGGGTCATCCACTAAGTGCGTGAGATACAGTGAATTGGTAGTGATGCAAACTGTCCCTGATTCGTCCACAAATTATTACAATCATGTCCAAATAACACAATAACTTTGGCAAATCGGCACATAGGGAGATGTTAAATGGAGAAAAAAAACACCTTTTGTGTTATAACCACCTTGTGTATTTTGTATTATAACCACCGACTTACATTGAACCGGGCGGCTGAGACACTTATACTGGAGCCACCCACACAGGCACTAGTGAGCAACATCTCTCTGCAAGACCCGGAAGTCTTCAAAAACGCAGCCCGGTTTTGCCCGCTTGTGTCACACTTGTTTTTTTGTTAGGCAGTAGAGACTTGTGACTCTCAGATATGCTGAATTGCCCACCAGTAAAACTAGGGCTGCATTTGAAAACTACTCCTGGGTCTCTCCATCAAAAGCAGGGTTTTGGTATTTCACGGGCTTATGTTCCCAATTTTCCTTATACTACCTTCAGGCAGTCTTTATGCATTCAAATGAATACAACGGAATTTTAGACATGATATCATGCATAATTCAACAGATGCAGAGGTCTACAGATTCTTCCAAAATGGCTTCCAGTACGGGGTTAACACTTTTATCTGATAGCATGTAAGGACACGAATGAAATAAAAATTTTAATAACTATACAGAATGCAGAGAACACAAAATGACTACAGTTTTGTCCCAAATATGAATGTAGTATGTATGAAAATTAGATAAACAAAAATATTTCAGAATGCAAAGGCATATGTGGGCATAATCCTACTGTACACTCATGGCACATAAACAAATAAAGCATAGTGATATAATGATATGTGCACCAGATCATCATCCTTATGGAATTCCTTCATTCATCAATGTATTCTTAATCCTGATTTTGGATCATATCTTTGATGTCTTTAGACACAGGCAAGGGGGGGTTGACATTTCACAACAGTAAGCCATTGGAAATATAATCATGCACATTGAGGTTCATTCCCAAAACAATTATATATTTAAAAGCTTTGTGATTTTTAAAAAAGGGGAGTAGTTTGCAGCAGTGTTTTTTCTGTTGGAACACTGAACCAGAACAGTGAATTCTGGTTGTCAAAGACTATATTACATTCAAGTAGGCATTATAACAGTATAAAACTTAATTTATCATTATGTAAGTGTGGTATCCATTTCCACAAATCAGCTCTATACACATCTCAATAAAATAATGAATGAATGAGGCTCAGAAAATATGACCACACGTGGTGTTCTTCTGATTAAGATGTATCACCTATATACATTCATAACCATTATTTTTTTCATAGATGACTTGAATTCAATGTATGAATAATTGATTTTGGTTGTTCTTGTAATCTTACACAAAGAATGAGATTCTGATCTCTTTTTCCCCCAGAGATACAGAGATCTGAAAATGATACTTCAGTAAAAGGTGGCCATTTTTGATGAACATTGGTCATTTATTCATGAATAACTATTTGGTATCTGGAGTCCTGGCTTCAGTTTTAGTCTTTACAGATCGGTAAAGTATATATATTAAATTAAAATGAAGGGATTCTGAGGAACAGGCCCGACAGCCTGGTCCATTTCCCGTGGAATGACTCTGCTACATTATGCTAAGTTTCAACTGTTTCGTCACCAGCAGTAGTGCCTGATGAAAATGCACACAGAACGCTAAGACGACATTTCTATTTTCCTGTTTCACTTCAGAAACACTCCTCTGGAAAAGGAGTTCAGTAGAAGAGGCACTTCAAGCCATACTTCATTTTAATGATGAAGATGACGGTACAGTTAGATGAAAGTGCACTTTCTGGGGATGAGGATTTTTATTTCCAGGGAATGGACCCAGTTGAGGATGATGTAAATCCTTGTTGACTTTTACCACTATTCTAATAGATTATGTGTTTTTTTACAGTGCAATAAAATACAAACTTCACCATTTACATGTTCTACTACTAAATGCACTATTATAAAGATTAAAATGTAACCATTGGTACTGTACAGCACCCTAAGTCAATACAGGGATTCTTCATCGCTTGGCACTCTGGAACTGGACCAGGTTTCATAACTGGCCTTTCCCCTAGCTGTAATGGGTTGATTGCTCTATCTATAATGGAAATAGTTATAACGTTATTCATTTTTGTTTTTATAAATTAGTTAAGTGTCCAATTAGTGTTAATTTATTTTTATATCATAATTTAATAATTATGTTATTTAATAATTTATAAGATTAAAGAAAATATTTTTATTTAAACATTTCAGGTCTCACAGCATATTTTCACCAGGTGCTGATATTTCTACACATTTTAAAGCACTGGTATGCCCTGTTGCCATGGTTCTATGATGAGGCTACTCCAAAAAATCTACTCTCAAAATGTTAGGTGATATACCTGAACTGACATTTGTGGTTTTTTGAGATATACTCAAGTGAACACATTTTTTTTTCAGTAAGCAAAAATGAAATTTTCCCTTGCATAATATGGCCTACCGACTAATCCTCATCATATTCAGGTCTAAGCTTGACATTTCCTGGTGGATACAAGTCTTGTGAACAACATGAGGGGTTGCATCTGGGTTATCGGTTACATAAACGTGCTTAATCTGTGAATGTCAGAACCACCTCAGGTCTCTAATGGTTAAACTGTATAAGTCACTCAGGATAAGAACATCAATTAAATGGCAAAGTGTAGCTTTCGCAAAATGTAAATGGCCACCTTTCCTCATCTTAAAACCGACAATTTCATGATATAAACTTTAGGCCTTTCAAATGATTCAGAGTAAGATTTTGTCTCAAGATTCCTCCCCATCCAGCCTTTACCACAATGATGTTGTTCACTGATGTGGTTAATTCATTTACTGTACTGCAAGCAAGCAGGCTGGGCTAGCTTCAGGTTCCATATGATGAAAGAACATTAATCTATTAAAGGCCCTGTACTTAAGTACATTCATTATAGTGTACATTAATGTACAGTTAAAAGATAAGTACTCTGACAGTTGTCAACTAAAAAAAGTTTGTATTTTCAAATGAAACAATGACTAAGGCAAAATTCACATTGCCTCCATTTATTTAATGTGGTTTTTAAAAGATACATTCCTCCTAATGAAGTTTGAAATAGTCTCCATTTGTTTAACAGTTAATTCTAACGGCAGTTATTTACTGTACATCTATTTGAAGCCATTACTGTACCATGAAGCCATTGCACAAAATAACACCCAAAGTAACGCTCCACTGAAAGGTACATGAACCCAAAATGTGCCATAATCCTAAACCCACTAGCATGTTGCTAATGTAAGACTTACAATCAACAAGGAAAAGCAAGCAACACAAGAAAGGGAGACCTGAAGTAACCTGCAGTAAACAGTCCACACATTAAGCTAGAAAACAGCATTAACCACAACAGTATTAACCACATAATACTTGTTCTTAGTAATGAGTGAGTATGAGTTACATTAAGACCTGTCCACCAGACCTGCCACAGTAAATAAGAGGTAATAAGAGGTACAGTATGACACAGGCCCTACACAAGGAATGGGGTACGTTTAATGCACCGGTTATCTACTATGGTGCTTTATCATTTCATTTTGGTGACAAACTAGTGAAAAGCACTGAGATTTCCCAAATGGGCTAGCAGGCCAAATGAACAGGAAACACTGCTAACAAACCAGGAAAAAGCATTTGGCTGTAGCTAAAAAAAAACAGAGTCAATGCACTGTAAAAAATTTAATTTGAACAGGGTGGTAATTTAACCCTTGTGCTCTGTTTACTCTGTTTATGAGAACAAGTAGATAGATCCAGGACATTATCGGGATTTTAAGGCCATAAAGAAATAAAATTTATGCAAAAATATATATTAAAATGAAACATAGTTTTCATGCAGTAGATTATTAATATTTATTTTTTTGAACTGACACTCTTGATTATTTCTTCATATTTGTGTCACCTTATTCAAAGAAACCTTATAGGCAAAAAGACATAGAGCAAGTACAGACAATGAAAAACAAATCAAAACACAAAACAAGAACCAAATCTACACTGGTTTCATCGCTGGTTATCGAACACATCTTTCAAAGGCGTCATTCCTCCACTAGAAGTTTAAAACGGGTCAATTTGACCCAAACTGAACACAATGGTGTCTTTACATGAAAATGCGTGGGAACACCTGCTCTATTAAACTACGTCAAACAGTGCGTTTTGTCAAAGATTTCGTCGGCTGAAAAAAATGACAACAAAACAAGAAAGCGAGACCCGCACCTCATCGCGGCGCACAGAAGAAACGCAGACGAGGCTGAAAAGAGAGGGCCCTGATCGTGCCCGTTTCTGCAGGTGAGCCGTTAATGTGGAAAAGAGGAGCTGTAAACTCATTACAGGTCTGCTGGCTGTGAGAGGCGTCCCCTCATTAGCGCCTCGTGCGCTAGCCTCACATATTTATTTCACATTAGCCCCGCGCCGCCGCTCGCCTCTTTCCACAGCTTTTAGCGAGAAAGGGCCAGAAAATGCGTCTGCGTGGGAAATAAAGAGCTGACGCCACAGGCCACTGCTACAGCTCTGCCCCAATTACGGGCCTGAATCCTTTCAGTTTCCACCTCTCCTCCTGCCCAGAGCCCCGGCTCACACACTCCTCTCTCTCTCTCTCTCTCTCTCTCTCTCTCTCTCTCTCTCTCTCTCTCTCTTTCTCCTGCTCAGAGCCTCAGCTCTCTCTCTCTCTCTCTCTCTCTCGCTCTCACTCTCATCGATCGGGTTTGAGCAACTTATGCGTGGCCACGTAGCACACAAAAAGAAGACCTCTCTATCTTAAAAAAAAAAAACTATAAAAATTTTATCGATAATCATTTTCATTTTTAATAGCAGTATATAGTTTTATTTTCATGATGCAGACAGAGTTTTTCCTGGCTCAACATCAGACAGAGGTGGTATCTTAAGCAAAATCGTGCATGGGTTAAACGCCAGCCACAATTCCTGAGGTGAATGCATTGTCTGAAACTAATTTATTCTTATAGCAGACATTCAGAGGAACCCTAGTTTTTGCTTGGAATACTTTGCCTTCACTGGAGAGTAAGCCTTGTGGTCTCTAAGATGCAAATAAGGGTGAATGCATGGTAGTTATACCCCAGCCACTATTCTTAGGGTGAATGCGTTATCGGAAATGCATCTGATTTATAGTGCAGACATTGAGGAATCCATTCCACCCTACTTATACAGAGTTAGAATCCTTTGCTTTTGCAGGAGAAAAAGATTTTTTCCTGAGATTTGTTTTTCCATATATTCAAATGAGCCCAATTTTGGCTGTCCATGCAATAATTACACCCCAGCAATAGCTTGCGCTGTTCATGGTGAGCTTGGGGCCATAGTGCATTTGTTGTGTGTCTGAGAGGGTACCTCAGCAAGATGAGTCACACACAAAGTAAACACATTAAATGCAAGCACAGCAGGAGTCTGGAATAAAAGCCTAATTAGAAGGGAGGAATCTCTCCCCTCCCCTATCACCCCTTAAAAATATCAGCCTCCTCATTACTCACCCAGGCCCAGATTCTGCCGTTCCACACTTTCACACGTTTAGCAAATCACCACTTTTCTCTCTCTTAAGCCTCCATATCATTGTTCATTTTTAGCCAATTTCAAGCTCACAGCCTTGCGTAAGAGACAAAGCCATTTTTCTTCTGCTCCCCGCTGAATTTTAAGAGCGGCTCCCCGGAGGGCTGGAGAGGAGTCATCTGGCCCGGTCCTCAGCCAGCCTCTCAGGAAGCGGCGGCTGCCGGCGGTTGCAGACGGAGGCTTGATGTGATCAAAGGCCCGGATTTATAAACTCATAAACTCGGCGGCAGAATTCCGCAGGTAAAAAGCTCGCAGGACGACGGGCTGGAAGTGTGACGCGGCGGCGAGGGGGACTGGGTTTCATATCACAAGCAGCAGGTGGGGGATTAGTGTGTCAGTGATACAGCTTCATAAAAGCGGTATACGTTAGGCAGCTCTTACATATCCACAGCGTACGACAAAAAGCCTACAGAACTCAGAATGCCATAAACCATCCACAACAGCCTATTGCAGTGGCAGGCAAGTGCTGTAGCACTGTCATAATGCATGTAATAAATTTGATAAAGCATTTCAAAAAAGCTGTTACAAAATCATATAAGTGTTGATGGCATCTGACACGACTTGTACTGTGATTCCACAGCATCACTGGTTACCGAGAGAGCAAAAGCTGGAATCTAAACGTCTACAGGGGTGGAAATCTAGTTCGAAATACTTCGACATAAACAGGCTAGGTTAACCCCAAAACAGCTCAGGTTTTACCTGACTATACCCTGGCTATGTCCTAGTTGGCCGGAACACTACCACTTTTCAACCAAATATGGCCGGGCTTCACCTACTTTTAACCACAATATGTTCACTGGGTTTTGACAGGTTGTGTGTCACGCTTATAATGGTGTAATGTAGGCTTTACAGCATGTAGTTCAAGTGAAGTAAAATTAAACTGGATGTGCCGTTCTGTGCTGCTCTAAACAACTGTGAAACACAGTGCTGCAGTTAGCATGGGCAGGGCAAACAGACACTGTGAAACACAGTGCTGCAGTTAGCATGGGCAGGGCAAACAGACACTGTGAAACACAGTGCTGCAGTTAGCATGGGCAGGGCAAACAGACACTGTGAAACACAGTGCTGCAGTTAGCATGGGCAGGGCAAACAGACACTGTGAAACACAGTGCTGCAGTTAGCATGGGCAGGGCAAACAGACACTGTGAAACACAGTGCTGCAGTTAGCATGGGCAGGGCAAACAGACACTGTGAAGCCATGTAGCCATGTCCTTAAAGAGTTTAATGGTCGTTTAATAATGGCTCAGTGTCAAACTAGTGAACGCAGAAATCATAAAGATATTGTCCTGTTATGAATCCTTCTTCGGCAGTATCTGTTATCAACTATCACGTGTCATACAAAACCCACGACCCAAATCACTGTCAAATCACTCCTGATCAAGCCTTACTGAAGTTCAGGGTGTTTGGCATTCATGAATCCATCCCTCTGTCTTTTTATAGAATCAGGCCATGGCATGTCCCTTCTCTTTACAAAAAAAACAAGACCAGGTTAAAACCTAGTATATGGCTGGACCTAACACACGTAATCCGGCCGGCCAATGGTGTACCTTCATAACTCGGCCAACCAATGGTGTAACTTCATCACTCAGTCACTCACTCAGTCACAGACATTTGCGTTTGTAGGGCTGGCCCCGCTGTTGAGCATGATCTCTGAGCCATATAAAACAATGGCAAAAATTCTAGACAGAGCTGAATACAACAGGCATAAAAACCATCTCCCCAACCCCGCTTGGAGCTCCAAATACCACAATCCCCAAGATGCACTCGGTCTCGTATTAAGAGCTAATGTGGCTCTGCTCTCTATTGATACTTTAGCCATGAATTAGCTCTGCTGCTTTGATGTCGTTATAATGCCACTGTATAGAAGATTTCAGATTAAATTTATGAAGGGTTTAATGCCTAAGCTCGTTATTTCTGGGGATTTTCAGGCTGCAACTGAAATATGACTTATTTAAATATTTACATGCAACAAAAGGAACACCACTAAACAGAAATATGCAATAAAAGCCCTCTGAGATTAAGTGTATTGCGCATGACCCTCTACAGACTAGTGGGTCAGACTCCACATTCCAGTGTGGATACAGTTTTTTACCTTACAAAGTTCACTAATAAATACAACCCTGCAGAAATCAAACTGAAGACTATTTTCTTTCCATTTTAAGCATGTAGGTATTTTCACTGCATTTGTGTGCATGGCAATTCCACACAGCAACTACGATCTGGCAGAAATGGAAAACATCATGACACACCAATGTATCGGTTATTTTATAAGGGCTTCTTTGCCCATGTTTATGAAAAAATGTCAATAATGTTGGACAGCACTGTGTGTGTGCGCATGTGCATTTCTGCGTGTGTGCATACATGTAGTTACACACAGACACATATATATACACACAACAACATGGATATATACATACATAGATACTGTACATATATGATAGTTGTACATATTTGCAGACTGAAAGATCGGATTATGTGCTGACAAGGCTGGACTGTCTTGTCATTTGAGGACATACAGCATCACTCAGTTATCAGATCACATCCTGTGAGGTTAGCGTCTCGTGTGACAGCACAGTGCATGCATGAGTTCACACAGAGCACCCTGTTTGTTATTCTCACCAGGGCCACAGGAGGAATGTGGTGCCAGGGCGATGCATTCAGCCACTGACTCTCCTGCTTCAGTACCATTAGGAAGATAATATATAATCCATGAATCAAAAATACTAAGATCATGGAGTACATACAGTGGTAGAGCATAGACCACCGCAAACTGCCTTTATTACTGAACCACATCCCTCTTTCTTCCATAGGGAAGATTTCGAGGAGAACAAGATTCTCTCACTACCCTTAAATAAGCAAGGTCGCTGCACAGTAAAATGTCCATTGTTAACTCAACTCCAACAGAGTTTATACGAGTCCACTCTGACCATACTAGACTCGTATAAACTCTGTAAGAGTTGATTTAACACTGAACACTTTAATGTGCATCTCTGCCAGAGGCGGCGATTTGGTGAATAAGTCACTCAGAAGGAAAGCGTTTTAGATCCATAACTTGGACACAGTAGCGCCCCAGGGTCCAAATAAGGAACTCACCCCATCCCACCACTTACAGTGTTATACAGCCTAATGTTTAAGCCTCTGTCTCCTCCTGCTTCTCACCCTGCTGGTCATGGATACTGTGGAATCAATACTGGAAACTGCAACGCTATACGTTCAGATGCACACGGCAAATATGTGTACTTAGTAAATAATTTTATTGCCAGTAAATGCGAGCGAGAGGCCATAAGCCCCTTCACATATAATTCTGGCTGACTTTGCTGCGTTGAAGTGTCAGTCTGGCTTACTTGTCCCTGTTCTGTTAAATTAAGGTCCACTCATTTCAGTGTTCCTCCATTTTTCACTCAGCTGCCTTCACCCTTTGGAGAAACTGCTAAGGTACATGATCATTTAACTAAACTAAATGACTTTTAACAATCCTAAAGGAAAATGAACCTATACCTAACCTCCACCTACATCCCTTTGTTCTTCTGTAAGAGGTTAACCTCAGATATCTTCAGCAGTCTACTCTATTAACCCAATTTCTCAACATGTTTCAGCCCTTAGACTCCCTTTGCTGAGCCAGAAGAGATTACATTCGGAATAAAAAAAAGATAATGATTGAAGCAATAAAATATAAAAATGTGACTTTCTCTAAGGCTGTGTAAAATGGATATCGCCTAATTGGCAATTCCCTTGCTATTGACTGCGGACAATATGAACATCCTGTTGAAGTATGTTGCCCATTTCAGAGAAAAAGAAACCTCAACAATTGCATTCATTGATGAAATATAACATGCTGCCCGGTATTGATTCTTGCCAGGCACAAGTAATGATATATTCTCATTATATCGCCACCTTGGGTCAACAACAATTACAATCAATATGCAGAAGGAAAAAAAAAAACCCCTGCAAAAATGCAATACCGTTGACCAGTACATACCACAGCCCAAAAACCTAAGGAGTTATTGACATACAGTACCCCAAAAACCTACAGAACTACTGACCAAAATCTACACAAGAAACCTAAATTGCATCAGCAGACACATGCCCCAAGGAAACAGGCTCTTTCACTCCAAAGGAGTTCTCCATTATGACATCACACCATGGGGAACCCCCCTTCTCTCTGTCCAGCGCAGTGAACAGGTTATTTGAGTTTCCCTGAGAGGGAAAATAGGGCGCTACTGTTATTACTCACAGCACGATGTGGAGACCAACCTAACCTGCATTCGCCAACATTAATAAGAGCTCTCTGAGCGTCTGAGAGAGGCCATCCTTCACCTGCACTCCTACACCTGTGTGAGACAGCTAATTAGCCTGATGAGCTAGTCTTACATAGCATTACTCTATATATGTCTGTACATATCGGTACACACACACACACACCTTTTAAGGTTATATAGCATGCCGTTAAACATTTAAGTATTTAAGTATTACTAACTGCATTTTACTACATCTAAGGACAATATATGCAAGTAGATATGTTAGTAAATGTGTTACTAAGCACAGAGCACAGCACTGCAGTTGTGCATTAACTTCACCCAGTCCTTGGTCCTTTGGCCCATTTTCTGGAAAAACAAAATGAGTTTGGGCTTGGCTGAAAAAACCTTGTTATACAGCATGGCACAGTCAAGTCCAAATGTTTGGCAAGAGACTGAGGAACTTCTTGGAATCAGTTGTAGCTGTATTTGACTGAGTTTCCTTTCCAGAAATAAAAGGACCAAATCAATCCATCTGTTCTGGGGAGTTAATCTTGTTCCTCTCACCCAAACAGAGAACTGAGTAGGAAGAAAGCGCATGTTTGTGCTGCAGTGAAAATGTTCATTTGGAACCAGGGACCTACTGCTGTAGAGCCCTGAGCGTGAGCGTGACTGAGGGAATGACCTTTGACCTCACTCTTCTCTGGTGGTGACATCAGCTACCTGAGAGATAATTACAGACCACATCCTTTCATCACTTTTCCACAGGACACCTACATTTATTATTATTATTATTATTATTATTATTATTATTATTATTATTATAGTATTTTTGTATTGTTCTTTGGCTGAATCCAATCATGCTGTCCTTCACACTGATAAATTTCCTTCATTTATCAAGCATCATTTTCAATGACTAATACAAAGAATCCAACAGTATAAAGAACCCGTCCAAACAGCTGGCTAGATTCACAATGTTTATAGGGTTGTATTTATAGAGGTTAAATAGATTCCAGGATTCACCAACACAGAGCAGTAAATATAATAAATATTAATTTCTCATGAACTTGCAGATTGTGGAACCTTTTACCACATATCCTGTTCTGCCATCTGCCACTGCAGGGGGTGTCAAAAAAGAACCGCCATCTTGGCCATCAGTGAGAGAAAGACACTTCTGTAAGGACCAGAGGATCATATCAGTGAGAGCTCCATTACAGGACCAGAGAGACTGAAAAGCATTTGTTGCTGATGTTGTTGTTTGGAAAGACAAAATTGCAGTGGAAGCCCCCTGTGACAAGAGGGTCAAGGGTAAATCTTTCAGCTGAGCTCACACACAGCTAAGTCAATGACTGCCTGTCCATCTTCAGAGACGCACGCAGCGGGGCTGCCCAGTGGTCGTGCTGACTACCCTTTTGTCCTGATTCTCCTGTTAGACTGCGAGTTACACAGAAACACGGTGCTGAATTCCGGCTGCGTCTGGCAGCCCCTCGGGGGGCGGAGCGTGGGAGGGTGGCCCTCCCGCGATTGATTGGGCGCCTGCTGAGAGCCCGGTCCGACGCGCGCCCGTGCATGCGACGACCGCACAGCTCGTGGAAACAGCGGCTGCAGCGCGCGGTTCACCGCAGAGCTCCCGTCTGCGCCCTTCTGAGCCCAAAGAGGGTGTGAGAGCGATAAAACGGACCTCGGAATGAGAGGCACACGCCCACCAGCCCTACAGCTGCGTGCCAGCTGTGACTGCGCCTGCGGGTACAGCTGAAGATCTGCTGGGTGAAGATGCCAGCAGCAGCATTGCTTCAGTCGCTAGCAGGCAGATGGTATCGCTGGTACTTCAGGATACTCACCCATGTATCCTTTTGGGAGACCAGGTTGGATTCCCCTCCGCCCCACCCACTCCATCCTCCCATCTGCTCATCAACACCAAGGAACAGATCAGAACTCCAGCACAGGGAAAACCCCTCACAGACCAATCAGAGTGGAGACACAGCTCTCCCACACGTTCCCATGGTTTTACGCCCCCTACTGGGTAGAGAAACGGGGGAGTCACCGCTGAAGTGTAAAGTCTCCATCGGATGTCCTTTTCATAGATCCAGTCAGCATGTACGTGCGCATGTGTGAGTGGATGTGTCTGTATGCACGCTTGTACGTCCGTGTGAGTGTGTGTGTGTGTGTGTGTGGAATTGTGTCAAACTGCAGAGATCTGTGTATCTAAATGGAAAATTTTCCCAAAGGAGCAGTGAGTCATAGTGGTGCTAGGAACTAGAGGACTGCCAGTTCAAATCCCAAGTGGGATACTGCAGAGTACTATGGTTGTTCCCTTGGCAAAGCAAAAGCACTTAACTGGAATATCCAGCTGCCTAGAATCCTGACAAAAGCAAATGAAAGCTATATAACCCCTCATCAACAAACAATATTCCCTAAACCCAGGACTCCATCGCACAGCACAAAAGGGCCTCATTTCCCATGAGCAGGTAACAGAGAGAGAGGGGGGTGGGAGAGAGAGAGGGAGAGGGGGAGAGAGGGAATGCGAGAGAGAAAGATAACGAGAGGGAAAGCGAGAGAGAGAGATAACGAGAGAGAGGGAGAGTGGGAGAGAAAGAAAGAGAGGGAGAGAATGAGAGCAGGAGAGAAAGAAAGAGAGAGGAGAGAGAGAGTGGGAGAGAGAGGGAGAGATGGGGGAACAGAAGGAGAGTGATGGAGATAAAGAGAGAGGGCAAGAGAGAGATAATGCATGTTTTCTCTACTCCACTCCCGCCTGCCAGCTCGTTGTACCCAACAAAACAAGACCCCCTGCCGGCTCAGAGGTGCGAAATCATTCAAAATGAGTCTGAAAATGGCAGGGGGTGGGCGGATGCTGAGGGAAACTGCAGAAAAATAAATGAAAGCACGCATTATGCTCCCCCATTCGCTTTCGTCCATTACGCTTGCATATAAATAAAGAGAAACTATTGGATGATTATTTTCAGATTATTATCTGCAAGCAAGATTGTTACTATAATACACAATAATAATACGGAAGAAAGGATGCTTCCTTTTGTCGTATCATATTTGACAAGATGCCTCTACCCTGTGCCAATGACAGGCCAGCTTTCAATGTCAAACACAAAAAAATGAAGACAGAGAGACCTGAACCTCAAGCCAATAAGAGCTCTGTCACTGACAGAGGAAAGGTGAACAACAAGGTTATAATTTCAATCCATTAAACGCTGCCCCAGTCAGCTAGCTGAGGCGAGTGGCAGACTCCTGCAAGACAGGACATATTATGTTGAGAAGTACCTTCTGGGGTTGCAGTGTCGTGAGAAAGTATTTGCCCCCTTCCTGACTCTATTATCCTCTATTATTGCATATTCGTCACATGGTTACAAAGTCATTTCTAAGGCTCTGGGACTCCACCGAACCACAACGAGAGCCATGATCTCCAAATGGAGAACACTTTACACTGTGGTGAATCTTCTTCTTTGGCAGGAGTGCCAAAGGAGTGGCCGGCCTGCCAAAAGTTCTCCAAGGGTGCCGCGACAACTCATCCAGGGAGTCACGAAAGATCCCAGAAGAACAGCCAAAGAACTGCATGCCTAAGATCGATGTTAATGACTCCACAATAAGAAAGCGACCGGGCAAAAATGGGATTCATGGGAGAGTAGCGAGGCAGAAGAAAGAGAAACATTGATGCTTGTCTCACAAAAAAGCACCTGGATGATCCCCAAGCATTTTGGGATAATGTTCTATGAACGGATGAGTCAAAATTGGAAATTTCGGGAGGACACGGGACCAAGGGTCTGGGGTAAATAAAATACAGCACTTCACAGTAAGAACATCATCCCAACAGTCATACGTTTTCAAATTGGTGTTTGGTAACTTTTTCCATTAAATAAATGAAATTTTAAAACATTTATTTTGTGTTTACTCAGATTCCCTTCGTCTACATTTTGGCCAAAGATCTGAAATCATTCAGTGTGACAAATATGCAATAACAGAGGAAATCATAAAGTGGGTAAATACTTTCTCATGGCACTGTACAGAGGTGAGAGCACAAAGTACAGAGAGGTTAGGTCTCCTTGTAGGCTGTGAGCACTGTCAGTAGACCGTATGTAAGGCCAATCTGTGTAAGTGTATGTGAAAAGAAAAGTGATAGAGACATCAGGTCTATCGCATTCTCGCCCAGAGCCCTGTCTACACTCAGTGAGGACATTGTTCCTGTCAGAGAGAGAGAGAGAGAGAGAGAGAGAGGATGAGGGAGAGAGAGAGAGAGAGAGAGAGAGCGCTCTCTCAAGCGTGAAATTGATTTTGCAATAACAAACACGGATCCGCTCCTTCCGCAAGTGTTAATCAAATCATCTGGAGGAACAACGAGAGGACAAGCGCGAAGTCACTGGCTGCCACCGAGGGGAATCGAACCCGCAGCAGAGCCTCGTCATTAACCCGCAGACCCCGTCGCCCAGCTAATTAAGACGCCGACGGCTGGAACAGCACGGCGCGCCACTCGATCCCGAACGCCGGCGTTTACACCTGCTTTACACCCGCTTTACTCCCGCTTTACACCCGCTTTACTCCCGCTTTACACCCGCTTTACTCCCGCTTTACACCTGCTTTACTCCCGCTTTACTCCCGCTTTACACCCGCTTTACACCCGCTTTACTCCCGATTTACACCTGCTTTACACCCGCTTTACTCCCGCTTTACTCCCGCTTTACTCCCGCTTTACTCCCGCTTTACACCTGCTTTACACCCGCTTTACTCCCGCTTTACTCTCGCTTTACTCCCGCTTTACTCCCCTTTACACCCGCTTTACTCCCCTTTACTCCCGCTTTACACCCGCTTTACTCCCGCTTTACACCTGCTTTACACCCGCTTTACACCCGCTTTACACCCGCTTTACTCCCGCTTTACACCCGCTTTACTCCCGCTTTACTCCCCTTTACACCTGCTTTACACCCGCTTTACTCCCGCTTTACTCCCGGGCCTTCGCTCCTCACACATGTAAAACTGCGTCACGACTGAACCTGCGATCCCCCCTTTCACTCCCCAAAAATCCGCTCAGACTGTGAAATTATTTTGGATGAGAACCTGCTCCATCTCCTTTTTATTACAACTCTGAAAAGCCCTCTCAGACAATCCCTCTCAGTCAAACATAAAAGGAAGAAGAAAAAAAAACACAGACACAATCACAATCCCTTCGGTTACCACAAAAGTTCAGTCCTTACTACTGCCTTACAAATGCTTTTCTTCTGATCGCATGAAAAGCAAAGCCCATTCACCGCTTTGTGATGCAGGCAGCAGTGTGGCTGTACATGAGACACAAACATCAAAGGTTTCTTTAAATTTAAAACTATGCGTGTAAAATGCACATTTTCTTACAGATAATCTGTCAGCTGGATAAAACTGGTGTGTCCACCGAGAACAATCGCTTGGCTGCTCTTCCTGCAGGCTGTGGGTAACTTCTGTCATCCAAACAGAGCATGTTGGCCCTGACCATGGTGCTGAAGGCTAGCCACTCTATTTGGCTGCTGACCATGGTCCTGAAAAATTAGCAGTATCCGGCTACTGATCATGGTCCTGTAAAGCTTGCAGAAATTACATGTATTGTCTGCTGATAATGGTGCTGGATCCCAGCCATCCTCCCATCTCATCTCTTACAATGTCTCTCTTTCTCTCTCTCTCTCCATTCCTCTGAAATGTTTTCATTTTGATTTGCACCCTTGAACAGGGATTTCCGTAATGTTTGGCAGAACAGCCACCTCACTAAATGGAGCAGCATTAGCCATATGCAGACTGCATCCCCCTAGTCAAAGCTCACAGAGAGAATTAAGACCCAGGCACAGAGATCACATGGTGAGGGTGGGGAGGTGGGCAGAGGTAAGTAAAATAGTAAGTCTTTACTGAAGATACAACCAGAAAGAACTAAAATACTAAACCAGGAAACATGAGGAGTACTGGGAGCAAAACTAGACACGAGGACTAGCAGTGAGGAGAGCATGCAAGAAAGCACAAAGACCGAGCAGTGAACAGAGGAAAACCAGGAGCTTAAATACACAGCAGAACAGATGCAGACAATCACAGGCAACAAGCATACAAGTGCAGACTGTGGGAAACCGATAATCCAATTAACAATCCAACGCAGACACCAGACAGAGGGAGAAAACAAAACAGGGAATTAGTGGTCTGGAGCCAGAGCCGTGACACCACTTTCCCAAGTTGCCCATCTCCAATCATAATGTCAATATCCCCACACCCTAAATAACACACAACACAATATCCCCACACCCTAAATAACGTACAAAGCAGCTCCAGAGTCCACAGCCTGCGTAAAAAGCTGTGGCCAGCAGATGCGATTAAAACAAGAAGAGGCAGGCAAGTTAGTTGCGTAGAAGAGAGCTTCCCCCAAGTTTAGATGCTGTTTGTCATCTTCACTTCAATTTGGGAACCATTCATCAAAGCAGCAAGGCCTTGGGGGGGATTTGGTGGGGCACGACATCATCCCTAAATAGAGATGATTATAATGTATGTAGAGATGAGCAACAATGCTGTGAAGAAACATGAGGTGTTTTAGACTTGAAAAACAGCAAACTTCCGAGCGCTTTGTCCCGAGTCACACTGAGCTGTCCAAATCTTGCACGTGTGCTATCAGTGCTGCCCTATCACGTGTGTGCATTATCCACGCTGTCCAATTATTCATGAAGATTATCTGCACTGCCCAATCAAGTGTGGCCATTATCTGCACATCACGTATGTGGACTATGACATTACTTTATATTCAAAGAGCAGACGCTCTAATACAGAGCAAGTTACAAGACACAAGAAAAACAAGTCTGAGTATCTGAGTATATGAGCAATAGCACCAGACCTGGCCAACGACATTCTCAGACCAGTAAAGATGGAACATCACTCAAGCACCACTTACTGCAAGCTACCTATGCTAGCCAAGAAGCTAAGTACATATTCTAAATGCATGCTGACTAAATCCATAACAACCCCTTGGAAGAGAAACCTAAAACCGTAAAAGCACCCCAGTAACCTAAATGAACAGAGCGAGTCAAGATACAGCCTGAAAAGGTGAGTCTTAAGTCTGCATCATAAGATGATTCTGCTGTCGATGATTCTGCTATCTCGGCTACTTTGGAAAGTTATAATGAATCTGAAACAAATGTTGATGAATTCCTAAATACCAGCTTTCATTCCTCTGACAGACCCTGACATTACAGCCACTCTCTCGCTCTGTTACACTGAGTGACATTCAGGGTTTTTTCTGTGGTAAATGTCAGTCATAAGAGTTTCGGTGCATGTACCCAGCTCAGTCACAGGCTATGTTCAGGGTCAAGATGGAGCCCCCTGAGATGGCGTAACAGGAGCAAAACATCTCTCTTAGACCCTCCCTCTGCCTTTTGTGGACAGATGGATTAATCGATGCAGACACCGCCCCCCCCCCTCCACACCCCCATCGGGGCACACCCTCGGTGTTAACACCCTGTTCGGTCGCCTTCTGGAGAAAGGCCCGGAATTAATCACCTTCCCAGAAAAGCTGCACGCTGTCTGAGTGTTTTAATAGCCGAGATATTCCCCTGGTGTCAGTGTGCGATATTGTTCTTTTACACATTCCTTTCAGTTTTCATCACTTATTTTCCCTCATTTCTCATCTCAGCCTCTCTACTCCATATTCCTATAAATGAATTATGACTCCAATAGCACAGCTGAATTCAGCACACACACACACACGCACGCACACACACACGCACACACACACACACACACACACACACACACACACACAGACACACACACACACACACAGACAAACACACACACACATACACACACACACGCACGCACACACACACACACACACACAGACACACACACACACAGACACGCGCACACACAGACACACACACACACATGCTTTTATGTGTCCACGTCAGACAGCCTTGCGAGGCAGAGTGTGGCTGAGTCCCAGGGGAGAGTGTGTGAATGGGAGCTCTGGGACACAGGGACTCATTACTTCTGATGCTCAGGCATCACATCACAGAGCCCGTGCCAGCCTTCAAAATACGACAAAGACAAAGAAGGAACAAAATCTAAATCTCCTCGAAAACTTCAAGCCCCCCCATCATCTTCGTACAAAACACGCTGTACTTCATCTAAATTAATTTAGCCCAAAAAAACTAGTTTCTGAAAATGGTCTAATTTAGTAATTACATTAAAAAGGCTGACATTAAAAAGTGAAATGAATACAGAAAATATTTCCATAGCTCATTAGAGAAAATATATCTACAGTCTTCTTCAGACCGCAGTGGTGCTGAGTGTGCTGTCCTGCCTCCCTCTCTTTCTCCAGTGACAGACGCCACAAAGGGCAAACTGCACAGCGGTTTAAGAGGCACAGCAATGCAGGGGCGTGTGATTGGGCGGTGGATCAAAAGCAGCAGGACTAATGGTCCAATCAAGGCTGGACGTTAAGGCTTTTTTTAACAGCTGCCTGCAGTTGGCGTTGCTGTTGATTATGGTGCAGATGGTAAACTGAAATTCCCTGTTTTTTGTTCATCACCCAGTGTCCTACATTCCGCCTTCCCCGCTTGCTCATGTGATTTTGCGGTTTTGTTTTCTGCTGCAGACCTAGATACGAAGACATAAAGGATGCAGTATGAAATGCGTCCAGTGACTGTGCGCAAACATTTAAATATTTATTGCTTTGTCTAAGTGACTAAAATGAAAACAGTGTAATTGCCAACAGGGAATAGGCCACTGTAGATTCTCAGGCAGCAAGAGAACTCCGATATTCCACATCATTCCCACGTTAAGTCCGTCGTTGTCTGGTTGCTGTTCTAGGGCCCTGTCTGTCTTTGGTGAACCCCCAAGGTCAAACACTTGCTGACATTTCAGGTGGCAGTTGCCTTGACGATTCAACGGTAACCAAGTTGTAATGGTTTTATTTTTTAAATGTGACCAGCGGGAGAGGAAGCAGAGGATGATGGGAAGTAAAAAGGACAGCTCCTTCCTTGTTGCCAGGGCTCCGTTCCATTCAAAGCCTTTACCGAGAAAGGCGCAGCACATGCTGATGGGGCTGCAGGGCTTATCAATTATGGTCAGGGGCAAACAAGGTGAGCCGGTGTGAATGCACAAACCAGGCAAGACTGACTGTAATTGGCTCTAAGTGCTAAATGACCCAGGCTGAGGATATTAGCACTTTAACTGATCCAGCTGCATCAGTTGGCTTTCTGAATCTGGAGCAGTCAAGTGGAAGCAGTCATGTTGATTCTGCATAAGTATCACAAGCCAGAAAGCACCTTCCGCCATACAGTATGAGCTCCTAGTCCTGCAACCCATACTGTGCATGTTAAAACTGGAAATTATATACGTACTGCTTCATGCTGCTGTGCACCAGGTTAGCAAACTATCAGCACAGTTCTCTGCAGTCACTTCATTCTGGTCTCTCCAAAAACAGGAATAACAAAAGTACAAAAGCATAGTTATTCATACTGCATACAGTTCATTATTATTCCTATTGCATCCCAGCATTGCTATGCCTATGGTTCACAGTGCATCAGTATTGCTATGGTTCACAGTGCATCAGTATGGCTATGGCTTACAGTGCATCAGTATAACAGTGGAGACACAGGGAACAATGTTTGAGTAACTCTGTACATGGTGTCCCTGGCAGTGCCACCCACAGCACAGAAACAATAGCCTCTCTGAATATGCCAAGGCCTGTCATTACTGAGCAAAAACCTTGTGCTGTGCATCATGATGTCTTCTGAGAGTCCGATAAAGTATGAGACTTGCTAAGTCTTTCATTCCACGCTGTGTTCAGAGCAGAGGCATCCGAAGGGTCCAGCAGATCCACCCAGCAGTGGGAGAACAGGCTGCTATTCATACAGGGGGGGGTTAAGAGGAAATCTGCCCTGCAGACTGTTCAGCCAGGCCCTTTTTCGCCTGCCACACCCTCTACCCCCACCCCCCAGCCCCACCCCCACGCCACTACATAACTGCACGCTCTCCCAAACGCCCCTGAGTGCATAAAGTGCAAATTAATGACTTTCCTTTGGGGGCCCAGTCTGTGTGCGAGTATGTGTGTGTGTACGCACACGTGTGTAAGTGTGTGTGTGTTAATATCTGTGCATGTGTTTCTGAGTGTGTTTCTGTGTGCATGCTTGCGTGCGTATGGCTGTGTGCGTGCACATGTGTATGTGTGCGTAGTGTGGGTTGACAGTACAATGAACCACTCAAAGTGATAAATTAATCTTCAGAAGGTCCTTGCCTCAGCCTACGCACATCTAGGATCCTGACAGAACGTACTTACACATCTAATGCCTGTTACCTGTTCCTGTCCCGCCCTTTCTCCTGTTAGTGAGAGGAGAATACAGCAATGTCACACTCTCACACCTGGCCAATCAGAACACCTGCTTCATAAGCAGAAGAGACTCTGAGTGATCTGATTGGTCCTTTCAGCACCTGAACATAACACTCCTCTCTCCCCCTCCCCACTGTCTGTTGGAAAACATGGGAGCCACAGTTCTACCCTTCTGAGGTGTCTCACATTGTAGTGGGACAGCTGCAGATAGGATTGATTGTTTACCACCACACTCAGTTAAATTGACCTTTTATCACACCCTTTGTGCTACATCCTCTCCCTTTGGTATGCAGTATCCTCTACCCCCTACTTCAGTCCAACTTCCCCACACCTTGTTTCTTCCCCCCCCCCCCCAATGTCTGATTACCTCGCCCCCCCCCCCTTCCCCATGATGTGTTTAAAGATAACCATTTGGCCCTTTGTTTCCTTGAAGGAACAGGGTATAAGTATTCACTGTCTCCGTCATTTGTCGGTTCTGTGTTTATCTGTACTTGGGTAACAGACCCACTAGTTCCTTTGCTACATTAAACAACCTATTTTGAAACGAAGACGTGCCTGCATTTATTTTTCTACTTACAAAAGTACGGCGGAACAAATCGAACTCTTAAAAATTCCACATTATTGGCGAGCCAGCCCAAATCCGTCGTTCTTGTTGCGTTTTTTTCAAAAAAAAAAAAAAACCGGGGAGGCTGACATTCGCGTGTGACACTGGCCTACAGAAGAGACTTTCTTTTTTACGTTGACAACGAATTCAAGAAAGGATTACAGTGAGAGGACTGTTTTGGAAGCCATTTGCCAACGCTGAAGGAAAAACGGACTTGAAGGCACGGAACGGACCACGTACATTTGTGAGTATGAAATATTTATGTATGTAATATTGTAGAGGAATAGTTACGGAAATTGTGTAATGTTTTAAAATACAAGTGGTCAGAATTGATTGTACATGTGTACAGTGTTCTAGACAGGGGCTTGTATAAAGTTACACAGACCTTGGACAATTTCAAGTACCAAAAGTTTGTTTGTCCATTGTACAGGAGTTTAGTAATGGCAGTGAATGGTTGGAAATCGTGGGCCGCTATGTTGTTGACCAAACATTGTAAGGAGGGTCCTTACAACGTACCACAGGAAGTAGATGTTGTTGAATATCTTCAAACTGCTTGTGAGCAGCGCAATGAAAAGAAGAAAAATAAGAAAACAAGACAGGCTAACTGTGTGATGGCTATGGTCCAAACGATTAAGTTTTTGACCGATAAAGTTGTAGAGGTTCCTAAATTGCGAGGTGAAGTTGAAAGTTTGAATAAAGCACTGGAGGTAAATTCAAAGGAGTTGGAAGCATCTGTTGCAGAACGTATATTACATGCCACAACACACTTAGAATTTAGAAAAGAAATTTGCCGGTTGAGGGAGAAATTGAGTACCACTACGGCAGAATTGGTTAAAACGCAGGGACAGTTACGCGATGCTCAGGTGGCATATAAAGAGTTATGGAATGTGTCTGGGGAGAATAAGGATAGGGCGATTGTACAGAAGTTAAGATTGTTGAAGGAAAAAATGACAAAGCAAAAATTCACAAATACTGTAATGAAACGGCGAGTGGCAGCGCTTGGTTTAGGGACAGTAGAGGAGCACAGTGAGTCAGAATACAGTTCTGAAGATGATGAATGGGAAGTCAGACAGGCGAATACGGCAACTCTTTTGTTAGATGTCGATAATGAAGAAAGCGATGATAGAAGTTTAGATGAAGCGCCGGAATGGCATGCTGGTGGTACAGAATGTAGTGCATCTGTTGCCGACTCACTTCGCTCTAGTCGCCGACGGGTGGTTTCCAGAAGCGCTAGATCACCCAAAGCGACTAAATCAGTCGGGACAAAAAACACAAAAATTGCGCCAATAATTACACGCCGAGTTCGTACGAGTGGAACGCATAATCCTATTAATGGGGCTATCACATATGAATATGAAGATCAGCAGGTTGATCGCGATCTTACACTGTCGGAGTTGACTACACTGCAACAACAACTTCCCACATGGGACGGAGTTAGTGACCCGACTGCAATTGCTGAAAAGGTGCAAACACTGCAGCGAATGCACGCACTAACGGACAAGGACTGTTGTAAATTGTTACAATCTGTGCTTCCTACATCGGTTACTATTCCGTTAGAATTCATTCAGGGTCAGGGAAACCCTGTTGTTTTCCCCAGTCATGACGCGAGGTTAAGGATAATGAGCGAGACTGTGGGACATCGCGTTATAGCTGACATGAGTAAAATTCTCGAGTTTGTACCGAAGGAAGGGCAGCACCCCACTGACTTTCTTAGAACATTTATAAGTGTGTTCAATCGAAACAGAGTTGGAGGGAACAGAGCGCTATTGACAGGTGACGACCCGGTATTCTGGAGTTTAGTCATAAGTAAATACAAAGATCTCGTCTCCCCTACCTGTCAACATTTATTGTTACAATTCAATAGGGAACTGAGTGCACAGCCAGTCAGACAACACATAGGCAGGGATATCCAGGACTGTTTAACCGTGTGGAATGAGTCTCAACTCAGTTCTTCCCCCAAACAGAGCTCTAGGAAAAGAATTGCGCCAATAGCATCTAACGAGGGTCAGGTAAAATTTAATTGTTTTAACTGTGGGAAGCCAGGCCACATTCAAAATGAGTGTAAGAGCCCCCGGGTGTGTAATAATTGCAAGCGTGTTGGTCATTCCAAGCGACAGTGCTGGGCAAAAGGAGGTGGGATGGAAGGAAAGGGACCAAAACAGCTGGGTGTGCAACAGCCTCAGACAGAACAGCCCCAGATTGAAGGCACTGTTACATACACAGACCTATTGTCTATTCTTAAGGCACATGCTGATCAAAGCACACAGAAAGGCTCTGGGAATCCCTTTCATAGTCCAGCTCCACAATGACGGTGTCAAGCCTCAGTTTCAGCGGTGAGTAATCTGCAAATAGATCAGGAAGGTCGCCCCTGTGTTACGGTTTTGGTTGGAGGCTATCAAGACAAATTTTTGGTTGACACAGGAGCAGCTTGCTCATTAACTCACCGAACTAATTTTCCTCAGAGTGGTAAAACAGTCCAGCTAATGGGAGTGGGAGGCAACGCATTACCAGCCCAAATCTCAACTCCACAGACATTACAGATTGGTGATATATCTTTTGATTTACCATTATGTATGGTCAGAACCCATGAAGGGAACATCCTGGGTTCAGATGCAATAACAAAAGGACGTTTAGTCATTGATTTAGCTAATAATGTTCTTTGGCAGGGCCCAACAGATCCACAGGGGTGCAAGGTACCTATGACCATTGCTGATACCCATTCTGTTCACACAGTGAAAAACCATATGGTTTATGATGTAGTTGGTTTACTGCAAACATCCGATGCAACTCTAGCTAATATCATAGATAAACACAAAGGAGTGTGGGCAACACATAAGCATGACTGTGGGAGAGTTTCTAACATGCAGGTTGCTGTCCGAGGCGCAGATCCTCCCCCACAGAAACAGTACCCCTATCCCAAGTCAGCAGAGACAGCTGTACAATTAACAATAAAATCTCTTTTGCAGCAAGGTGTGATCAGAGAATGCATCTCAACATGTAATGCCCCTGTGTGGCCAGTAAAGAAACCTGACGGCTCTTGGAGATTAACTGTTGATTACAGGCAGCTGAATAAACACACCCCCAGTGCCACACCATTGGTAGCAAGCAACCCTGATATGATGTCTCAGTTGCGGGGTTCTGCAAAAGTCTATTCGACTCTTGATGTATCAAATGGTTTTTGGAGCATTCCAGTACACATGGATAGTCAATACAAATTTGCTTTCTCTTTCAGAGACACGCAGTACACATGGGTAGGCTTACCACAAGGTTTTCACAACTCACCTACCTTGTTTCATCAATGTATGGCTAACATTTTGCAGGGCTGCTCACAACCACACAATGTTGTTCAATATGTTGATGACATCTTGCTCCAATCAGATACCGAGGAAGAACATTATGAGCTGCTGGACGAGATCCTTACACTCTTGGAAAAAGCGGGCCTAAAACTTAACCCAAAAAAGGCATTACTAATGAAACAGTCTGTTTGTTTCCTAGGAGTAAAAATTCAGACAGGAGGACGGACTCCTGATCCAGCTAAAGTAGAACTTGTACAAGCATTGCCACGACCATACACTGTCACAGCATTGCGCTCTTTCCTGGGAATTGTGGGGTTTTGCCGGGACTTTATAGAAGGTTACAGTGAACTAGCTGCCCCTCTCTATAGGCATTTAAAAGACAACCCAGGAAAGAATGATTTGCTAGAATGGGATGCGGCATCACAGACTGCCTTCATAAGTTTGAAAAAAACACTCGCTTCAGCTCCTGCTTTACGCAGTCCAGATCACACACAACCCTTCATCATTGAGGTAGTTGTCTCCACTGTTAGCATCAAAGCAGTGCTTATGCAAGAAGTTCATGGCAAACACATCCCAATTGGTTACTTTTCGCGAGTACTAACACCTGTTGAAAGGTCATTTGATCAGTGCACAAAGCAGATATTGGGAGTACACTGGATAGTCGCACACACTGAATACATCTGTGGTTTCAACCCACTCATTCTGCACACGCCACATACGCCGGTGGCATTGCTAATAAGAGGGCAAGTGAAAGGGGTATCGGCCCAGCGGTGGGGACGATGGGTTACAGAACTCCAACATAAAAACATACAGGTCAAGCATTCCACAAGCTATCAATTAGCTAATATGTTAGACTATGAGGGGGAGCCACACCTTTGCATGTCAGTACAACAACAGGTAGCAGCGGGGCCCATCCGTACAATACCACTGGCAGACTCCTCTGCGGTGTTTGTAGATGGTTCTCGCTATTATCAAATGGGACAGTACTATACTGGAGCAGCATGTTGGGCACCCCAGTTAGGAAAAGAGGTATTGATCAAATGTAAACCCACGGATTCAGCGCAAAAAGCTGAGGTTATTGCAGTAATTGCAGCATTACAGGAGTTCACAGGGCGAATTACTATCTTCTCAGACAGTGCTTTTGTTTGCAACTCCCTCACTGAATATCTCCCTGTTTGGCAGAAAAGAGGCTTTTGTACGGCAGAAGGGAAATCATTGACTCACCACAGTGAGCTACAAACAATTTGGGACCTAGCGCATGAGAGAGAGAGAGACACGGTAGCCATATGTAAGGTCAAAGCACATCAAAAACATGGCTCCACTACTGAAGGGGATAATAATAACAAAGTGGACGTCTTGGCAAAAGAAGCCGCTGTTTCAGGCATCCCATGGCACTACCAACTTCCCAATGTCTCTGTTGAACCTGTGAAACTATCACAACCGCTTGCACTCAATCTACAAGAATGCCAGGCCACAGACAGAGACATTGTAGAGGTTATTGATGCCATCCGACAACAAACACAACTTCCAGAACCATATGTACATCACACAGCAAATTTGATCATATTTGAGGATGTATTGTACTACAATAATCCAGGGCCTGTTTGGGTAACACCCTCTATGCTTCGTAAGGAGCTAGTTTTATTCATGCACAAAACTTCAGGTCATGCATCACCAGCGAAGGTAATAGATTTATTGCAGAGCTGCTACTGGTGGCCCAGTATAAAAACAGATGTAGCTCACCACTTGGCACTCTGCCTTGTATGTGCTCAGATGAACCCTGCACCTACACATCGCAAGGTTCCCATGGGCACCTCCCACTTGAATGATGGCCCATGGGAAACTCTCCAGATTGACTACACAGGTCCGTTACCTACAGCAAAAGGAGGATATCGGTTTCTCCTTGTGGTAGTAGATATGTTCACTCGCTGGGTAGAGGCATTCCCTACCAGGAGGAGTGATGCTGCCACTACAGCTCGTGTCTTGTGGGAACAGGTGTTCTCACGATGGGGATTTCCAAAACGATTGGAAAGTGACAACGGGGCACCATTTATTTCAGAATTAATGCTGCACCTTTGTACGTTCTTAGGGGTAGAAAGACACTTCCACATTCCCTATCATCCGCAATCTAGTGGTATGGTTGAACGATTCAATCGCACTATAAAACAAGGCCTCAAAAAAGCTGTAATTGATGCAACAGATGAACTGAAAAAATCTGCTTCTAATTGGGTTTCGGCACTCCCAGGGGTACTAATGGCTATTAGGGCGACACGGGTACGTACTACTGGTTACAGCCCCTTTGAGCTTATGACAGGCAGGCCAATGCAGATTTCACATCCCTCGGGCGTTCCTCTTCCCATCACCACAAGAGCCACACATGATGAGTTTCTTACCCAAGTGCAGCAAGCACTTCAGAATAAGCTTCTAAATGCAGCCAACAAGATGGGAGCAGCCCATCATTACACAGCACAGGCCTATTCCCCCACATACAGAGTGAATTTTCAAATTGGGGATCAGGTGATGCTTAAAAAATTTTTAAAAGGGGGAGGCTGGGAAGCAAACTGGGAAGGTCCATACGAAGTTATGGACAAACTTGGTGAAACCAATTTGAAATTGGCAATAAAAAAGCGGGGTAGGCCAATACAGTATTTCTGGTATCATGGGGACCAATGCAAATTATATAACAAAGCTGAACTTGATACCAATGTCAATGTTAAAATGATTAAAACTGCATAAGAATATACACTCACACTTGGTCTTTCTCTCCCCTACAGAATTAATCGAGATCAGGACGAGGCTCCTGGTATTCAGGAACAGGTTGGAGGTCAGCACTAAGTGGGACATTCCAGTCATATTCATAAACAACTCCCAATGTGTCAGGGACAATACACGCAGTTGATGTTGGATTCACCTAATGGACATCAGACAGGTGGAAAGATGGTGAAGCGTTCACAACAGAGGACACATGGAAAGTATCAAGTGAATCTTCATTTAGAACACATGATTGAGGGTGGAAGACAGCTTCCAAGAATATAAGAATTCATTGTGACAGTAAAAACACGTAATTGGACACATTATTAACGCAATAACTAGTTGGGATGAGGGACAGGATAACCTGGGGAGATGGGCCGTGGAGCATGAATGTACATATTACCCTGGTCTAACAATGATGCATCTAAATTTATACGGTTAAAAAAAATAAAAAAAATAAATAAATAATAATAATAATAATACATATATGTTGAGGATAGACAATGCCAACCTCTAAAGGAATGGGAAGACTCAAGCAGTTGGACTGAAGCAAATGTCCTCCACTGCACCCTATTCCTAGAGAAGGCATCATTCTTGGACCAGAAGAAAAAAAAAAAAAAAAGAAAAAAAAGAAAGGGTTTTATAATATGATGTAAATACGGTATTCATGTATGCTGTTTATGATTGAGCTAACATCATTGTCATGTTTGATCAGTATTGTTTAAGGTTTGAACTGGTAAGGGAATGGCTGAATCAAACATTCTCACAGATTACTACATTCATACATGTTATGCATGAAAGTCATGCAATAAATTGTATCTATTAACTCTAATGAACTGTCCACAGAGAGGAATGTGCACCCTTTAGAGGAGGTGGAGAGGGTGGTGGACCAGTGTCACTGGTGTATTCTGAGTCACCCCACAGGACTTCCATATGGTAATATAAGGTGTTAATCACCCCCCTGGTTTCTGGTTTACACCAGCATACACTGTTCAGATGGGGAACATTCGTTTACCTACTACTGATGCCAGTGAGTCCAACAGCTTGGCCACGTGGGATGATGCCTACCTGGTTCCTTAGTCAAATGTGTTTGCAGGTATTCATGCTCAGGTGAAGAAAGCTCTAATGGAGAGTGATTCAACACTACTCAAAACAAAAATGGAGGTGAGCTTGGCCCAGGCAGAGGCCACAGTCCTGAAGCAACAAGGATGCTCTGATGAGAACACATTTTTGGAACCGGATATTCCTGGCTATTGTAGGTCTAATCGTAATTCGTATCCTCAATGGTCAAACACAGTGTTATTGCTGGCGCAAACAGAAAAAAAAAACAGTTGGAGAAAGTCATTGATAGAAATGAAACTGTGGGATGGCTCAGAAATAACCCCTGAATAATTTGTGTGCTTTTGTTTTAATTTTTATGTTTTATTTTTGCTTCATATTCTTTTCTATACATATACCTTCGATTATAGAAGACTTTCTTATAAAAAATTTAAAAAAAGTAGGGAATGTTGGAAAACATGGGAGCCACAGTTCTACCCTTCTGAGGTGTCTCACATTGTAGTGGGACAGCTGCAGATAGGATTGATTGTTTACCACCACACTCAGTTAAATTGACCTTTTATCACACCCTTTGTGCTACATCCTCTCCCTTTGGTATGCAGTATCCTCTACCCCCTACTTCAGTCCAACTTCCCCACACCTTGTTTCTTCCCCCCCCCCCAATGTCTGATTACCTCGCCCCCCCCCCCCTTCCCCATGATGTGTTTAAAGATAACCATTTGGCCCTTTGTTTCCTTGAAGGAACAGGGTATAAGTATTCACTGTCTCCGTCATTTGTCGGTTCTGTGTTTATCTGTACTTGGGTAACAGACCCACTAGTTCCTTTGCTACATTAAACAACCTATTTTGAAACGAAGACGTGCCTGCATTTATTTTTCTACTTACAAAAGTACGGCGGAACAAATCGAACTCTTAAAAATTCCACACTGTCCACTCCATCGTGTTCCACAGCACAGCGCTAGAGCTTCCCGCTCCAGCTCCTGCATTTATTTAAGCTTTTTCATCCAGCCGGCACAGCGTGAATAAATCCATCTTTCCCTTACTTGAGTCTAATGCTGCAATTTTCCCATTAATCATGTGTCACAGTAAGCAGCCCTCTCGAAAGCCGGAGAAGTCTCTTGTGACTTTAGCATTCACATTACAGTGCGTAAGGTACATCTGTAATATTTATTTTTATCCCCATCTAACAGGTTTCACAGCGCAAATATAAACTGAATATGCAGTTCTGTGGATGAGACGTTAAACCGAGGTCCTCCATCACTGCGTTTGTAAAAGATCACACAGCACTTTTAGAACGCACAGGGCTGTTCACCTCAGTATCCTGGTCCGAATATTCACAAACAAAATGTTCTCCGCATATAGCCAGCTAATCATTCCCCTACGTGGGACTGGCTCGATAATCCCTTGAATTCCCTTCCCAATTTGGATTCCCCATGTTGTTACTAAAAAAGTTCTCTGTTGATGCACCTTTTAAATAAACACTAATGGTAATAAATGCAGCAGTATGCCTGTGGCTGGGGGCCAGGCCTGGGGGACTCTGTGCTGTATGCTGGTGGCTGGAGGCCAGGTCTGGGGGACTCTGTGCTGTATATAAAGCCCCTGCCCTTGCAGGGTGCTGGGGGCTGGAGGGACTCTGTGCTGTATATAAAGCCCCTGCCATTGCAGGGTGCCGGGGGCTGGAGGGACTCTGTGCTGTATTCTGGTGGCTGGGGGCCAGGTCTGGGGGACTCTGTGCTGTATATAAAGCCCCTGCCCTTGCAGGGTGCTGGGGGCTGGAGGGACTCTGTGCTGTATATAAAGCCCCTGCTCTTGCAGGGTGCCGGTGGCTGGAGGGACTCTGTGCTGTATATAAAGCCCCTGCTCTTGCAGGGTGCCGGTGGCTGGAGGCCAGGTCTGGGGGACTCTGTGCTGTATATAAAGCCCCTGCTCTTGCAGGGTGCTGGGGGCTGGAGGGACTCTGTGCTGTATATAAAGCCCCTGCCCTTGCAGGGTGCTGGGGGCTGGAGGGACTCTGTGCTGTATATAAAGCCCCTGCCCTTGCAGGGTGCCGGGGGCTGGAGGGACTCTGTGCTGTATGCTGGTGGCTGGAGGCCAGGTCTGGGGGACTCTGTGCTGTATATAAAGCCCCTGCCCTTGCAGGGTGCCGGGGGCTGGAGGGACTCTGTGCTGTACGCTGGTGGCTGGAGGCCAGGTCTGGGGGACTCTGTGCTGTATATAAAGCCCCTGCTCTTGCAGGGTGCCGGTGGCTGGAGGGACTCTGTGCTGTATATAAAGCCCCTGCCCTTGCAGGGTGCCGGGGGCTGGAGGGACTCTGTGCTGTATTCTGGTGGCTGGGGGCCAGGTCTGGGGGACTCTGTGCTGTATATAAAGCCCCTGCCCTTGCAGGGTGCCGGGGGCTGGAGGGACTCTGTGCTGTATATAAAGCCCCTGCTCTTGCAGGGTGCCGGGGGCTGGAGGGACTCTGTGCTGTATGCTGGTGGCTGGAGGCCAGGTCTGGGGGACTCTGTGCTGTATATAAAGCCCCTGCTCTTGCAGGGTGCCGGTGGCTGGAGGGACTCTGTGCTGTATATAAAGCCCCTGCTCTTGCAGGGTGCCAGAGTGGCTAAAAGAGGAACAGGACCGCGGCGCTCCGGTGAGAAGCGGCTTTATAAAGGTGCCCCCTCCACCCGGGGCGGCGGAGCGCGACGGTGTGACCCATCTGTCTCTCATCCGCACCGGCAGCGCGGTACCTGACGAGGGCCCGAGCCAGGCATGGAGCTCCTGAAACTCCCCCCCCACCCCCAAACTCCCCCCCCCACCCCCGGCCTGTCATAAAGCACCGCTCCCCGCAGCAGGACCATCCGTCACGCCTGGCTGCTGCCCATTGGACGACTGACACAAAAAAGTGCCGGAGTCGCACTTTCCCTCTCACAATCTGATCTGCCAGTCTGTAAAGGTAAATAAACCAGCGTAGGGTAGGAGTGTCAGTGTGTCAGTAAATAAACCAGCACGGGTAGGAGTGTCAGTGTGTCAGTAAAATGCCTGTAATGTAATATACACCAGTGTAGGGTAGGAGTGTCAGTGTGTCAGTAAATATACACCAGTGTAGGGTAGGAGTGTCAGTGTGTCAGTAAATATACACCAGTGTAGGGTAGGAGTGTCAGTGTGTCAGTAAATAAACCAGTGTAGGGTAGGAGTGTCAGTGTGTCAGTAAAATGCCTGTAATGTAATATACACCAGTGTAGGGTAGGAGTGTCAGTGTGTCAGTAAATATACACCAGTGTAGGGTAGGAGTGTCAGTGTGTCAGTAAATATACACCAGTGTAGGGTAGGAGTGTCAGTGTGTCAGTAAATAAACCAGTGTAGGGTAGGAGTGTCAGTGTGTCAGTAAATAAACCAGTGTAGGGTAGGAGTGTCAGTGTGTAAGTAAATAAACCAGTGTAGGGTAGGAGTGTCAGTGTGTCAGTAAATAAACCAGCATGGGTAAGAGTGTCAGTGTGTCAGTAAATAAACCAGTGTAGGGTAGGAGTGTCAGTGTGTCAGTAAATAAACCAGTGTAGGGTAGGAGTGTCAGTGTGTCAGTAAATAAACCAGTGTAGGGTAGGAGTGTCAGTGTGTCAGTAAATAAACCAGTGTAGGGTAGGAGTGTCAGTGTGTCAGTAAATAAACCAGTGTAGGGTAGGAGTGTCAGTGTGTCAGTAAATAAACCAGTGTAGGGTAGGAGTGTCAGTGTGTCAGTAAATATACACCAGTGTAGGGTAGGAGTGTCAGTGTGTCAGTAAATAAACCAGTGTAGGGTAGGAGTGTCAGTGTGTCAGTAAATAAACCAGTGTAGGGTAGGAGTGTCAGTGTGTCAGTAAATAAACGAGTGTAGGGTAGGAGTGCCAGTGTGTCAGTAAATAAACCAGCATGGGTAAGAGTGTCAGTGTGTCAGTAAATAAACCAGTGTAGGGTAGGAGTGTCAGTGTGTCAGTAAATAAACCAGTGTAGGGTAGGAGTGTCAGTGTGTCAGTAAATAAACCAGTGTAGGGTAGGAGTGACAGTGTGTCAGTAAATAAACCAGTGTAGGGTAGGAGTGTCAGTGTGTCAGTAAATAAACCAGCGTAGGGTAGGAGTGTCAGTGTGTCAGTAAATAAACCAGTGTAGGGTAGGAGTGTCAGTGTGTCAGTAAATATACACCAGTGTAGGGTAGGAGTGTCAGTGTGTCAGTAAATAAACCAGTGTAGGGTAGGAGTGTCAGTGTGTCAGTAAATAAACCAGTGTAGGGTAGAGGTGACAGTGGTGAATAACGCAGCGTGCAGTGTTACCTGAGTATAAATGAGTGAGTGAATGAAAGGTTCATTTGTTCAAGTGTCGTTTGAGCTGTGACAGACACCTCTCAATGCATTTCTAACAGCAGTTACAGGATGGATAAGGGTTTCCCTAGTTACTGCTACATTAGCCCTTCCCAAAAGCAGATGCCCAAATCTACCTTGATGTTGTCAGTCTGAGGCAGGCTGTGCTCTGATGGGCAGTAGCTCCCTTGTGTGGTCCTGCAGTGCAGACAGGAGTGTGCAGTGTGCAGGCAGGAGTGTGCAGTGTGCAGTGTGCAGACAGGTGTGCGCAGCGTGCAGGCAGGAGTGTGCAGCATGCAGGCAGGAGTGTGCAGGCAGGAGTGTGCAGTGTGCAGACAGGAGTGTGCAGCGTGCAGGCAGGAGTGTGCAGGCAGGAGTGTGCAGACAGGAGTGTGCAGTGCGCAGGCAGGAGTGTGCAGCGTGCAGGCAGGTGCATTGGAGAATAACACGTTCTTCAGCAGATTTTCAGTGCTTTTTGTGTAGAAGTTAGGGTGGCATCATACTGATGTCAAAGGGACAGTCGTTTGATTCTAAATCGGTAATATTTACATTTATTTTTTAAATGCATGTAGTGGGACCAATAAATTGAAGTGAAAATAAAAGAAAAATACATATTGGCACTCTTATATTGTCCAATTAGGATCTATAGTGTCCCGGTCTGCACAATCACGTATAAAAACACTAAGAAGAGCAGGAGTCCACACAGTCTGGTCCTCTTCCACAGAGAGGTAAACAAAACGGCAGAAACAGCGGGCCTTTGCCTCTCTCCCTGAGGAGTGAGTGAAAGGGAACCTGGCTGTGATCTTGGAGAGGCCTGCAATGGGAGAGACGGGGGAAATGCAGAGGGATTCCCAGGGGGCTGGCTGCCAGGGCTATAAGCACTGGGATTGGCTTTCCCTAAGAGCCAGGCCAGAAGCCTGCACTCTCACAGTGCCTTACAACAAGAGCCCAGACAGACGGAAAGACAGGAATCCTGTTATCCAATACAGGGTATGGATCAGGTTTAAAATACAGCAAAACAGCCAGCCCGCTACACTGCGGCTTCCCACTGATCTCAGAACAGCGTCTGCATCTAAGAGGGGAAGTGGGGCTTTTTGCCTGTAGATAGTGTAAACTGAGAAGTAGTGTGTGAGTGTACTGTGTGTGTGTGTGTGTATGCGTGTGTGCACGCAAGACTGAGCGCACGTGCGTGTGTGTGAGTGGTGCATACGTGTAAGTGTGTATGTGTGTGTGTGTGTGTGTGTGTGTGTGTGCACATTGTGGCTCCAGGAGAGGTGAGATAGCAGTAGTGTTAGGAAACCGCACTTTAAATTTGCAGTGAACGGGTCTGTTGCTTCACTGATACTTCAGCACACCCCTCGCAAGTATGAACGCAAGTTTCTGCTTATTACGTCTCAGATGTGCATTTTGCATAAATGTAGTGCTTAGCTGATCCACCAGGATTCTACAGTAATAATCGTTTTTGTGGTCAAGTCTGAAGACCATCATCCCTGGCTGCACTGACTCACACCAGCACCCTAAGGTAAGTGTTCACAGCCACTTACGGCTTTATGACCCGTGTAAATTGGGCATAATGAAAATACAATAAATATGGACCGAGAAAGCTATTTCCCCTTCATGTAAACACATTAGTACTTCAGACATTCTATCTTCACAGCTCGACATGCAGGACCTGTGAAGGCGATGAGCATGCAGTCATTTCCTGGGCAAATTTCATCAGCGATTACTGCTACGGGCTAAAAATGATCTGAGATCAATATTTTGCTGGGATTCTGGGAGTGGTACCATACAACTCGCTGTTCCTCTCCGAGAACATCAGGGCAGGTTACTTGCTGTGAAGATTCTTCATGTACAACATCTGGGGAATCCATCCCTTCCTCCCCAGCTACCCAGCCTAGCTCCTAGTCCAGGTGCTGCTCACTTCCTGTGTGGACTACTGCGACTCCCTCCTCGCTGGCCTCCCTGCCTCTGCCGTCAGACCTCTGCAGCTCCTGCAGAACGCTGCTGCTCATCTCATCCACAACCTCCCCAGACTCAGCCATGTTACTCCCCTTCTCATCTCCCTCCACTGTCAACCGATATCACCTTGCATCAAATCCAGAACCTTGGTGCTAGCCCATCAGGCAGCTAAAAAGAGAGCTTCGATACATCTTCAGAAGATCAGCAGACGCTACAACGCCGACCAGCACTCTCTGTTCTGCTGCCTCGGAGTGCCTAACCCTGTGCATAGAGCCCAGAGATGATTCAGTAGGTCCACATCACATTCAGATTCCTCACGCCTTATTAAACATGACATTATATCCTATAGATATAATACAAATCTGATATGGAAAGATTATTCACCCAGCAGCTTTGGCAAATGTTCATGGGAGAGTCTATGCTAGCTACACCTTCAGCCTTAAAAACACTGCACTCACATCCATAACAAACAAGTCAGAAACTGATGCTTTCAACAAAATTAATTTGGCACACAAACTGACTTTAATCAGTGCGGTCTATGATTCATGTCATTTCCGGGTGTTTATTTTCTCTCGCTTTAATCTGAACAACTCATAAATTATCTACAGTAAAATGTCTAAAAGGAGAAGTTTATCCAATCTAATTTCCATATTTTCACACTTTTTTTCACAATATATATGAGAGAATACAAATTAAATACGCCATACATCTAAATGTTGTTTCAGCAAGAACTTGGTTTTAAAAAAAGGAATGCATCATCATCATCGCTATGCTTCATGCCAGCGAAGAGACACCTTAAGTATTTGAATGGGCAATTTGGTGTTCTCAGCAGTAAATCTGAGGAGTCTTATTGCAGTGTGGGGTCTCGTGGAATTTGTGCACGGTCAGCCCGACCTGGGCGTAACAAGCTTTTTAAAACGGGACGACAGAAACCTTTGGTTGACTTTTACACGAGCTGGAGAGCGATCCCTCGCTTTATTCTCCCCACCGCCCCATTTCCCCAGACCTCAGCGCGTGGTTATTACAGCGCTTTCACGAGAGACGGAAACGCACGTTACACGAAAAGGGCAACATTTAAGTGTGGCAAAAAATAGAATTAAGGCATTGGAATGAAAGCTTTTTATTCAGAAACAGTAGTTGAGGCTTAGTTTTTCACCTTTGCCTAAAGGTCAAAAGTCAAAATGAGAGAGAGAATCACTTTTTCAACTGGGACCCTGGTTTGTGTGGCCTTTTACCAATTAGAAAACAAATCCATCGGAAAAGACCGTCAATTCAGTAAGGCATCACTTTCAATGTCACAGACCTCACCACGTTATCATGTCACACGAGACAGCAGCAACACCACATCAACAAAATCTCAAACTTCATTTGTTTTCATTATTAGTCAATAAATAAATGTGTGCTTCACTGGCTGTTTTCTGCAAGAGACTGAAAACTCATTTTTTCTGTCCAAATTGTAAATGCAAAGGGATTAACAAACAGAGACTGTGTTCTTATTTCCACAGTGACCTGAGGGTATGCTGAGGCTGTTGTGTAGTGTTATAGTGAGTTAGGGCTCGAGTGAGTTAGGGCTCTATAGTGAGTTAGGGCTCTAGTGAGTTAGGGCTCTATAGTGAGTTAGGGCTCTATAGTGAGTTAGGGCTCTATAGTGAGTTAGGGCTCTAGTGAGTTAGGGCTCTATAGTAAGTTAGGGCTCTAGTGAGTTAGGGCTCTATAGTGAGTTAGGGCTCTAGTGAGTTAGGGCACTTTTGTTGTGGGGCGCAGTCTCGGTCTCTGCCCTGGTTGGAGAGCAGATCACTCACTGTGGTCTCTGAAGGCCTTCCTACAGCTCCCCATCAGAGCTGCGACGCTCTCAGGTGATTTACTGTGGTATATAAATTTTGGCCAAACATAAACTTTTTCCGGGGCCATTTTGAGTACTGCTCCCACAGCGGGTCACCAGTCCACAGAGCAGAGTATATGAGCCGACAGGGAAACGGGCTCAGTGCTGAGGGAGAGCCTAAATTATCACCTGCACGCGTGCCTGAGCACACAAAGAGTAATACACACACACACACACACACACACACACACAGACTTACTCCTCAATGAATGCACAAGCACACACAGGTGCACGCATGCAGGAGCTCAGGTACACACACACACACACACACACACACACACAGCGTAAGCAAGCGGGGTAGCGCAGGCTAATATTAGCGCAGCGCAAGGTGACAGATGCATCGCGGGCCAGGAGCTGAATAGATTTAGGGACACGCTCCCAGAGCGAGGCCCTCTCTGGAAGAGCAGTGCAGCTCTGGCCTGCTGCAGTGCTCTCATTACACAGAGTGGCTTTTAGGGACCCGGCTCTCATAAGCTTTCAGCGGAGCGCCATAAAACAGGCCGTCTCACCGATACACACCCACACCTCCGCTCCACAGCCCAGAGCTCTGCTCAACATCACAACACACACACCGACTCCGGAAAGGTTAACGGAGTGTACTTCTCACACCACAAGAACCAATTTACAGAAGCAGAAAACACCTGTCTGACTACAAGACCCACAGATAAGCCCATTTCCTCCTCTAGAGTAGATATGCTGAGTGTCCAAAATAAAATGTTCAATGTGCTTATTCAACACAGATTATGCAAAATGGCAAAAACATATTATAGACCAAGTTGATTTACCAGGATCTGATTTAACATTTAGTAATTTTGAAAAGTAACCCTTGGGGAGAATGCAATTTAACCTTACTTACACGCACATCCAAGTCGACAAATCAGATATGTTTACTCAGCTGCTCGCACACAATTTCTAATATGCTGCATATCTGACAACTCATATTTATCCTTGTCATGCAAATTCTGCTGTACACAGTGGATAGTGGGTAGTGAGGAGAGCAGATGAGCATGCTGTTGTCATTCAATTGCTAATGTGTTTACCGGTCCTTACCATTGTCAGCACCGACTTGAGAAATGGCTCATTTCCAAACATATAAAGTGGGTGCGATTCACACAGTGTACCAGCACAGTACCTCCAGTGGTTATTTTCTGGGTTACAGCAGCGAGTGGCGTGATCATACTTAGGAACACAGAAGCGTGAGAACATGAGAATACATAATGATGAGGACAGGCCGTTCCACTCGTCCCCGCTCGTAATCTGCCAACACTCTGGAGTGGGGGATTTTCACATTTGGTCCTCGGGGACCCGGTGCAGGGTAGAATTTTTATTCCAAACCAAATTGCAGCCCCTGTATTGTAGCAAGCCATTAATCTTTCTCAATTTGAAATAACAGCTAAGTAGGCCACGAAGAATCATTTCCTATATCCACACTTCAGAACTTTAAATCAGTAAAGCAAGTATCGCTTTCAGTTTTTGTAATGGTCTGCAAAGGTAAACAAGTCCCTCAAAAAGAGGGTAACTTTTTGAATTGATTCAAATTGTAGACTGACAGATGAAAACTTTAACTGATAATTACACTGGCTGCATGTAAAACCTGCAAACATAGGGGAATCCACCCACCCCCCCCCCCCCCCCCCGAAACACACACATTCGTCTATCTAAGCAATAGAAACAATAGAAAATATACCTTTTGAGATCTGTGGGATAACTGACCACTTTCCATGGGTTCTTCAGGAGTCACGAGAGTTGAGTTGTGTAAAGTTTGCTGCATTCAAGTCACTTAAAAATAGGGCAGTTACAGACATTTGTATGGCCGTATGAAACCTGAAACATGGAGTCTGTCAGTCTTCTGCAGAAAACAGATACATAATTTTACTCAAGGTCAGCTGGTGCTTTGCTTTGATGAGCTAAACTGCTCCTGGATGACCTTCCAGATATTCCAGCCCTTAAAGCGCGTTTCGTACGGCTTTTCCCAGGAACAGTGCTACCGCAGAAAGCTGCTGGGGGGCCGTATGTTGGCAGGTCTCCGCTCAGTATCCTGTACCTGTCGTGCGCAGCTCTTCCCTGACTGTGCATTCTGTGTACGGTGTGGAGGACTCAGCAGAACCGCAGCACTCCTGCTCTTCACTGTCACAGTGAGCGCACCTACTCGACACACTCAAGCCCCAAGTGTGACAGGCACGCGTGTGCACGGTGTGCACTAGTGACCCGAGTCATACACAGACATGCAGGGATGGGGTGTGCACTAGTGAGTCATACACAGACGTGTAGGAGTGAGGTGTGCACTAGTGAGGCATACACAGACGTGTAGGAGTGAGGTGTGCACTAGTGAGTCATACACAGACATGCAGGGATGGGGTGTGCACTAGTGAGTCATACACAGACATGCAGGAGTGAGGTGGGCACTAGTGAGTCATACACAGACGTGTAGGGATGAGGTATGCACTAGTGAGTCATACACAGACATGCAGGAGTGAGGTGTGCACTAGTGAGTCATACACAGACGTGTAGGAGTGAGGTGTGCACTAGTGAGTCATACACAGACGTGTAGGAGTGAGGTGTGCACTAGTGAGTCATACACAGATGTGTAGGAGTGAGGTGTGCACTAGTGAGTCATACACAGACGTGTAGGAGTGAGGTGTGCACTAGTGAGTCATACACAGACTTGTAGGAGTGAGGTGTGCACTAGTGAGTCATATGCAGACGTGTAGGAGTGAGGTGTGCAACACGTTCACAACCTGCAGAAAGCTCATTGAAGGCCTTAGCTGTAGACAGGCCAGCCAGTGGGAAACAGGGATGCTGAAGAAGACATGGCTGACCTGAACAGCAGGAGCATGCTGGGTAATTGCCGCTACCCCACTGTTAGCGTCGATTAATAAAATATAAAGTGGGAGCATGTATATATTATTCTGACAGGAGCGTGTCTTCACTCTGCTGTGTGAGTCATGACTGGGTAACAACTGCCGCTGTGCAACGCTGGGTGATGGAGAGGTTGTGAGAGGTACCAATCCGGCCAATCAGAGATGCTACTACGAGCGACGGCGAAACAAAGAAAACTACAATACCTACCACCCATAACCTGCCCACCTTTAGCTAAAGTTCAGCATTTACATTGGATGTTCTGTTCTGAACATCCTTGCGCCTATGACAAGCACGTGACTGGAAAGTGTGCCGGTGCATTTATCACACCAACAAGAAGATGGGAAATGCCACAGCAGTACGTCTGTTGTGCAGAAGCCGAAAGAAGAAGCTGACATTAGAGGAAATGCCGGATCAAATCTAACATAGGCAGCCCAGAGGTATTCTTCAACAAGAGTAAAAGGCAGAAGCCTACATTTTATTAAAGTGCTTTAATAAAACCGGTATAGGATAAGGAAGAAAGGGAGGTTATCATGAGCACTTGAAACCAAAACCCCAGCCTCCCCTAGGCACAAAGCCTATTATCACCTTGCTTCTATTTGTGGTGCCTTTTCAAAGAATATAACCGCCTTGCAAATTGAGGCCTGCATGAAATTATGGTCTCATAAAACAATAGCATCAACATTTTCTGTGGGGAAAAAACGCTTATCACATGGAAGCACAAAATTAATTACAGCCCCTAATTAACCTGCCTGTGATAATTTTGGAAATTGGCATGACAGCGATTCTCAGGCAGGCAGTCCTGCGAGACAGACTCAGCTTCCTGTTCCACAGCTGCAAGATGATCTGAAGCAGACCTGGCGCTTAACTCTTTACATGCTGGTCAAATCTGACTCAATCAGCGCTGCGTGTTTTATGAGGCATGTATTTTATGTACATTCATATGAAAGAAGACATTTGCTTGCTCAAGATATTGGTGACAATACAGCGGGTGTTGCTTTTAAAGATGTCAGCCATCTTAAACATTTTAACGGAGCTAAATGTTACAAGGAATAAGGAAAGTATTTTGTTACAACACAAAGTATATTCAAGTAATTATTTGACAAAGGTTAGGTTAATGTGCATGCTAGACTGTCCTCTCCCACATTTCTGGAGGATGTTGTGGCACTGGGATAGAATGTACAAGCGCCAAACTGGGGAATGGAGTGACATGAGTGACAAAAACAGCATAACGAAAGGACAGAAAATGAGAAAGCGGCAGGCGACGCGTGTTCCTCTCCCCGTCTCCTCAGCGGATCGAGGTGGCTGCAGGCTCCGGCGTTCAGAAGAGCCTCTCGCTCACGGAAGCTGTGGCCTCTGGGGCGGCGTACGCAGACTGCACACACGGCTCGTCTTCAGGCCCCGAGCCTGCTCCGCGGCCCTCGGGCTGCGGGGGAAGAGCTCGAACCCGGGGCCGTCAGACGGAACGCGCCGCGGCCCCACGGGCACCTCTAACGCCGCGGCCCGGCTCCCGGCTGCCCGCGGTAATTACGGCGCGCGGGGCGCGTGGCGGCGGCGGCGGGGAGATTACATCTGGCTGTGAGAACGGTGGGCCCGGGCCCTGATCTAATTAAGCCTGACGACGCGGACGCGGCCAAACGCGCAGGCTGTGTTCAGCGCAGTGCTCTTCTGCAGCTTAGCTCCGCAGCACAGGGAAAACACAGAGAACGGGGAGATGTGTAGCCTCTGCAGGATGAGAGGCACGTATACACATTCTGTCTCATTGCTTTTGAGGACCAACGTGGCTGACAAGTTTTAATTTGGGCAGCAAAACATGTTTCATCTAGTCAGAATTAACTGCATTTCACAAAGCGCATCATTGTATACTTCACAGGGCTAAAACCCCCAGAAAAGGAAGTGTGGAACGACAGTGGAAAGCTAGCTCCTGAGGTGGACAAACAGGAGGAAACAGACAGGAGTGTGAGCCCCTCCTCTGGACGGGTTGTGACCCAGTGTGAGGTCACAATGCGGAACGGTGTCAGTCATCACATTGTTCAAATCACTTGAGATCAGCACAGAAATATGCTCTCATAAAGAGATTATAATGCCTGGATAGTAAGTGGATGCTGCAGGATCAGTGAATGGAATGCACTATCCAGATTAGGTACAGACCTGTGAACATAAAATAGCTGCCATAATTAAAGCTTTGTACTTTCAATGGGCATTTTCCAGTACAGGTTGCAGTCCACAGTATCAATATTAACAACTTTATAAAGTTCTTTTTTCGCATCGTGCTCATAACTCTTTTCAGGTAAAATAAAGGATAAGAAGATTGAAAAAAAACAGGCGGTTTAAAAAATAACATAAAGGCAGTTATAAAAGAACAAGCACAGGGGCTTAAAGCAGGACAAACATAGGTCGAAATAAATTTCATTAAAACTTGGAGAAAGCCCCAAAAAGTTACAAACAACTAAAAGCAAGTTCTAAAAAGCATGTTTTTTTAGAAGATACTTCAAAATGATGAGAAGACTTTGAACTATTTCAAGCAAGCTAAACAGCCTGTGCTGAAAAGGCAAGATAGCCTTTCATTCTCTTCCAGTTAGCTGATGCAGCAAAGAGAAATGTTTGATGATCTAAAAGCAGGATTCATTTTGTGGGGCTTCAGGAGTTCCACTGAGAAATAAAGCACTCTGAAATGTATGCTAAATGCCACCGTCAGCCAATAAGGAAGCCAGCACTGGGGCAGTGCATTACCCCTTGTTAGTGTAGGTAAGCCTTGCACCAGAATTTTGAACCAGCTTATGCTGAGATCAAACCTAGATATTTATACTTGTATACAAGGTATTACAGTAAACCTACAGTAAACCTAAAGACACAGCTGAATTTCCACATATACTTGCAGCAAAGAAATTAGCTGATGTGGAATGGATACAGCATATTGCCTGGCTCCTGGCTAGAAGTAACATGCTTAGGAAATTTTCGTAATGTGTTCATATCAGATTTCAAATCAGGGTTGAAAGACTACATGTTTTTTAATATCCTGTATTAAATTTGGGACTGACATCACCATACTAGAGTCGGGACGAGCAGCAGAGACTCGTATGCAGAGCGCAGGATCACGATCTCAGATCTGTGTTACAGAAAGATCTGAGACATCTCGCGTGACGCTTCATTCGTACAGCTGCGTGTCTTTGGCACGAACGCAAGCCAAAAGAAAAAAAGTGTTGTGATTTTAGATGACATATCCAAGATGCTGCTTAAACATATAAATATATATGTTCAATATAAAATATAGGATTGATAATATTGTCTGTTTATGTTTTATGAAAGTACTGATTTTATGTTGTCAAATCAAGTTAAATCTCTTGTATTTTAGCATACATCCTATTATGTGATCATGTTTTGTTTTTTTAAATCAACAAGTCTCAAGTTGACCAAGATACGAAAAGATTTACACAGTGGACATAATGGTGCTGTTCTACAGTTACTGAAGCTGCTCAATAAAATACAGAGTGGATTTATTTTCATTTGAACAGAAAGGTAGGTGAGGACAATTCTGATCTTCTGTAGCACAACTGATTACAAAAGACACTAACCCTCCCATGGATTACAGTATGTAATTAAAAATCCGTAGATCCTTCGATATGTGAAGCTTGTTTCCATTGTTGTACGTGAGATAAAAAGAGCCCTAAGTATGCCACTGACCCCGTGGGTTCAATGAAAATGAGTGAAGCTGCACTGATTAATTTACTGTTGAAAGAGTAATCAGACAAAGTTCAACTAATCCATGAAGTTGCATAATGCCATTTTGTGTTTGTTTTAAGGGACGCACAGACACACACACACGCACGCACGCGCGCGCGCACACACACACACGCACGTACACAGCGCTGCATTTTAAAGCCGGCAGTGAAGAACTGGTAGCTGTGTCTATGATACTACCAGCAGGATGTCTTTTTTAGGATCTCTAACCCAAACAGCAACAACCACTCAGCGTCTCATCTGTCTGACACAGGATAACCTCACACATCAGGCCTGTAACATTACAGCGCTATGAGCCTGACCAGGCTCACTCCTCGATGTAAGTCTGACCAAGTTCTGAGAAAGTGCTTTGGTAATAAACCAACAGTCGTTCCTTTTTCTCTTTCTTCTTCGCTATCATCATTGACATCACTCATCACTCTGCACCAAGATCAAAGTGTCAGTACTTCAACACTGCTGGACTTACAGTACCTAAAAGCAGCCTATCCAAGCAGGGCCAGAAATGATTCCCCTGAGCCGAGTGCAGCCTCGGTTCCTTAGAGAGCTGTCTCAGGCACCAGTGATCCTGTAGGTGTGAAACAAGCTGCTTTCCCGTCCAGCGACCGTTTTTCTCCAGTAAGGCGGCGCTTTAGTGCCGCAGGAATAAATCACGGTGCCCAGCCTTGGCACAGCCCAGGGCCGTCTGGCTTCAGTAGCAGCAAAGACTCTATACACACGCCAGATACTCGGCTCCATGTTACCGGAACTGAAAGCTGCCGCTCTACCAAGGAAGCCAAAACGTCTTATGAAAAAACACGGTATTATATACTTAAATGTCTCTCTTGCCCTCACGTTTCCTGATTATAGAGATGCTGATCCTAGAGGGATTTACCTATTTAAACCATGGAAAACAAATAAAATGAGATAATGGCATAGATTAACATAGGAAAAACAAGTCAAAGCAACTCCACATTGGACTAGAAATATCTGGGCATCCTCACCAATATTCTGAACAAAATTATTTCATGTAATTGCAAGTTTATTTTCTAAGCTTCCTTGTAAGAAAGTTCTCAGGGATCTTGCAGAACAGTTTTTAAATTTTACTGGCATCCAAAGAGAAGTGTTTCAAATACATATTTGGCTCAGGTCAGCTTCACAGTCAGCTAGCTCTCCATCACGTCAGCTGTGAGTGCTGGGGCCAGATAAGGGAAATAAATAAAGAAACAGGGAACAGCCCTTCAGCAGGAGCAGCACAGCTCAGGAGGACCCTGCAGTCACCGCACACGCGGGCCAGGGCGCTTTATCAGAGTCTCTGCTGTGTAAGGAATCACTGGTCACTTTCCCGGGCTCACAGGTGTGCTTTGTGCTTTCTCTCTGTCCAATCAGGACGCAGACTCAGTCTGTGATATCGTCATTTCAGAACCATTATCCATCCAGCCTTTCATGGACTGTGCACAAAGAAGACCGAGCCTCAGATATTTCCAACTGAAGCAAAAAAAAAACGAGTGGCAAAAAAAGGGGAGCAAACAATCATGGCTGCGATCAAAATGAGGTGTGACCGTTACGTCTGACTGCAACCCTTGTGTTGGCCACTGCAGAAAAACAAAACCAGGTTCAATGAGCATTCCTAACACTTCATAAATCAAATCAAAGGTATTTTATATGGGACATTTTATAAAACATCTGTCACATTACACTTTACAGCATGCCCCGATCTGGCGATCACCCCCCAAGACTAGTGTGACAGTCCGTGGCAAGGAAAAACTCCCCAGCAGTGCAATACATTGCGTGTGTGTGTGTGCGTGTTTTGTGTGTGTATTAAAAACTGCCTATTATTATTCACTGCATGTACCCAAGGCAGCTTGTACGCTGCACATTTTACATTATCACGCAATTCACACAGCTGGGTATTTGCTCGGGCAGTTCAGATGATATGGTAGCACTGTCCCACAGATATGGTAACACTGTCTCTAGGGGAATACTGAGCCCGGTACATTCCGGAAGCAAGGCTCGCGCTCCACGCACAGGTCCCCTCCGCCACCCTGCCTGTTACAGCAGCGTCACTGGCAGATTACCCAGCTCCATGAATGCAAGACAGGTCCAGACTTGTGAGACCAACTCTCGTATTGGCTTTTTATTTTTAGGTCATACCTCACCACCCTCTCTCTCATGTAACCATCTCCTCTATACTACACCACCCTCCCAACAGCCCTACTGGACGGCTGTCAATCAAGGCCCTGCGGAAACAGAGGCTGATATAATGCCAGCACTCAATCAGCCCAGCTCTTCTAACGCTCCAGTTTCTCGTGCTTGATCACCATTGGGCTCAACCTCCATCTGAGCCAATGCGTTCGTCAATCCAAGCTGTTTTCTGTACATATGTAGCTATGCCACACTCAGCCATTGGAATGGGGGAACTTGATACATGATGGTTAAACAGGGATGTAATGGATTCTGTTGGATTCATCTGAAAATGCTCATTGTCAGAGCACACAGTAGTGTTTGGCTTTACACCTGAACATTCTCTCTGCTGCCTACCAGCAGCCACAGAATGAAAAGGCTCCAGACGTTTGACTGTATAGGGTGTTTGCACGTGTGCCCAGACTGGAAGGCTAACTTCAAGTGTTGTGGCCTAAAGGGAAAATCACCTCATGTTCCAAAAAAATGCTACCCAAATGATTATAGCCTAAAGTAAATTCAAAGTGAATTATTTGTAAAACAAAATTGACCTGCCCACCTAATCTTTCCTTGCTACACAATCCCCTGCATCACCCGCCCACCTCGACTCAGCAGGATATCACTGCAAAAGAGAAATCAGCTCAACTACTAGGTTAACTACATGTAAATTTTAATTAAATTAAATAATAAAAGCATCTCTTAATTCCAGGAAAATAAAAGCCATGAAGCTGAGTCCTTGACAGACAAACCCATCACAAGTGGGACATCAATCTCAGTTACGCTGAAGATTCAGCCTTGACATGTCAGCCAGGACGGTGAATAAACACTGCCTCCTGAGAAAGCAGATATTTAACCCCCCCCCCATTCCTACCCCCTCCCAGTACATGAATCCCTCTCCACACATCCAGGTGTGTTTCTGCCAGCAGACAAACGTAGGCGCTTATATTATCCCTACATCATTACCCTCAAACACTCAGTGGCCGGGGAAATAATGAGTTGAACGAAAATAGGTCTGTAATGTTATCACAGTGTAATCTGGAAGGGCATCTCTTTGGCTTTGGAAGGCCAGAGGCTTGGGCTCGTCTGCGGTGTCACAGTGATTCACAGTAACAAACGGCCTCTGTGCAGCAGAGTTTCCCAACCTCAGTCCCTCCACAGCCACAACTCCTCAACTGTAAGCAGGCCATTAATTCTTATTATTTAAACACTTTCAAAGCCCGCTGAGGAATGGTTTAAGACAATACTAATGTCAGAAAGAGCAATGCCTGCCACGAAGCATGAATATCCCATACACACAACTCCAAACTTTTAATCAGTGACATCAGAGCACAGACAAGTCAAGCATTCATTAAAGCATTCATTAACCTGAGGCATTTCCAGCAAGGAATGCCATCATGAGGGACTTCAGGGTGCTCAATAGGAGAACTGACAGGTGGAATGAGTATGGAACACTGAGAATTATTGGAGGAAGATACACCGTTTTAAACCATTTTAGGAAAATTACAACTTTAACAAACCCTTCATTGTGTTAATATACGTTTCAGAGAAAAAATGTTTACACACATTTAAACATAACACAAATACAAATAATGATTTCAACATCCTTAACTAATAAAGTGATTGACTTAATTGGCTGAGAGAACAGTTCTGTTTTATAGTGCATATATCCAGGCATGAAAATCAACATGTACATTAGTGTTTAACAGTTCTTATCATGGATCACTCAGACATTGTAAAACATAAATAAATAAATATTATTATTATTATTATTATTATTATTATAATCCAATCTGTTGGGTCCACAGAATTTTCCTCACCTAGAGTAACTGAAAGGCATTTAAGCACAGCCAACAGACCTGTCTGTTGTGCCAGTGGGGCCAGCACATATCTTGCTTACCTTGCACTTCTCATAATAGGCTTGAACTGACAGTAAATTATTAAAAATAATTCAGTTTCCTTATGCTGGGAAGGGTTCACAGAACTGCTCGCGTATACTTGTCTGAGAATGTTTAGATTAATGTGGCCTTTGTCTCAGTATTATGAAAACACAAAATATAATTATTTTTAAAACAATAACCTTTTGGAGTCGTGGAATGGAATGTATTTTTGTCACTGTCTCCAACCAAAATATACATTAAATACTATGTAGGTTTACAGATGCTAAATACCAGGACAAATAGATGACTGTGTACGTGTGTGTGTAAACAAATCCCAACTGGACTCACTGCCACTATACGAAATAAAAATATTTATTTGAAAAATGTTTTTTAAAATGTTGTTCTAAAAAACTGTTTGAAAAGAATCTGTATAAGTAAAATGACTTCCTGAATGTGTCCTAAAATGTACTATTTTATAAAAGCATTTGTGATAATTAGGGCAAGAGTAACTTATAATTTTGCAACTATTATCCTATTCATAAAAATGAACTGAATGTAGGCTATATTTAATACATTTTGTAGTCTAGTTTTTACTGAACCCACAACACACACACACACACAAAACACTTTTTTCACTGTTTTCAAAATTTGATAAATCTGTCACAAGATGCACAGACCAATTTAACACCCTCCGTAGGATTTAACGACTGCCGTCGTGAGTTACACCACCCTTTGATCAAGAGTGCAAGGTTTCAGGGGGGGAATATCCGTCTTTCACAAAGCTTATAGCTGCGTTTCTAACATGGTCTACAACATGCTTCGTTGTTTAATTCTTTGTTTATTCAATCTAAATGATAGCCGATACCTTTTAGCAGGATTGCGTGTAGTTATTGGAACTATACCCATCAATGTAGTATCCGGTGCACATACTGTCGGTGCAGTCACCCGTGCAGTTAGTAAAAGGCGCATGTTTGCCTACCTTCGGTTTCTCTGAGCTTCCTTCTTGTCCATGATGACCGGAACGCAGTTAGTGAGCTCGGTCCAGTCCGCGTGCAGACCGCAGCTCCAGCCCGTGGAGAACCTCGAGAAGAGCCAGGACTCCTCTTTGCCTGGTCGGTGGCAAGTGCATTTCTTCTGACCGGGTTTGCAGTCGCACGGTTGCTCCAGACGAATATTCCTGACAAGGTGTCTTCCGAACGTGGTTCCACCGGTCTTTTGAATGTGGAGAAATACAATCACGTCGTTTCCTTTGATGTCGAAGTCCACGTGTCGAGTAAGATCTCGTTCAGTGAAGTTGAATCTGTACTGAAATTTTGGAGGGCCATCATCTTCCAGCTCTTGGTCCCGATCGAAATCCTCGCTTTGCGGATACTGGCTTGACGGAGGACTGACCCCCCTCAACTTCTCTACAGTCCTAAAGTGGCAAGAGTTACTGCCAGCTGGGCAAATATACTGATATCCTATCATTACAAAAAGAACAGCTAAAATTGGAACTAATATCAATTTATTGGATTTATCATCCATGGCAGCGCGAGGGTGCTTTTCATGCCATACGTATAAACAGATAACACGCAGTATCTACCTGCTACACACTGTATCTACAAACTCTTTAGGTCGGAGAAGCAGAAAGCCATAATATAACTGAATTCAGTCGCCGTCATAGGTCGATTTGGTCACGAATTAGTGGTTTCCTGCGTTGGTATCAGGAAATTATTTGGCCACCTCGAGACACTCTCTTTGAACGTACAGACATCAAAGTTCCGAGACAACGACTAAGAATGTACACGTGGTTATACATTTAAAAAAACTTTTTTTCATTTACCAAATATTCACAAAAGAAACGAGAAAAAGAGTTGTACCTTACAATTCACATAGTTATCAGATTAGTTGTATAACTTGAGAAACAGTGTTTCCATGAGGTGCATGCTGCAGCGCGAGCAAACACCTGAAGCCGGTCTCTCGGTATCCTTTGTCGACGTCTTTTTAATCCAACAGAAATGCAACATTATGCATAGCCTACCATTTCACGGATTCTTATAGTTTCTCTTTTTATATAGCCTAAATATAAATTCACTGCCTTCGAGAAACGCCACTCTCAATTCAGCTTCACATGGAGCATAATCCAGCGCGTGTGCATCACTGCCCAACAATTCAGCGTTCGTCGTAGCCAGTTTCTATCCCAATACACTGATGTACTGAAGCATTCCCAGTTTTAAAATGTATTTTTGAGAATACTCTAAACCTCATTAATACCGTTATTCCAATGGTTTTTATTCCGTTAATCTCGAAACATGTTCTAATTCCACGGATGTGGTCCAGGTTTCGTTAAAAAAAAACCCTGTTATGGGGTCTCGCGCATCTCCTTGGTCCGGCGTCACAGTCAGCACAGACCATAAAAAACTCATGCTCAGAAATGTATCGAAAAGCAGTTGAAAATGCTGTATTACGAGCCTCCTGTAATTAACCAATAGGCTAGTTAAGCTTGTGCGATGGAAATTCAACCAATCGTAATTCGCGTATTTACGAGGTACCCAATGGGCACCCCCCAAAAATACGACACAGCAATGATTAAAAGAAATATCATCGGCCAATCAAACTCAGTCGCCGCGGGAATGAGCCCATTGCGAGATCTGGAAACCGGCAGTCTTGGAACTGTGATTAAATTCACCGCAACGGGCTGATTCAGAATCGTGGATCAGTCGAATCCGGGGATTGTTGAAGTGCATGATGTGTTTCATGGCACCTGAAGCGTTTCTGTTGGCCACAGAAATGTTTTCTTGCCAAAAATATGGTCCTTGGGAACCACACATGCATATGCATTACGGCGAGAACAGTAATTCACCAGTTGTTGACACGTTTATGTTTTAAGTTGTCCTTTTTATTTCCAGTAAATTTTGATTAAATAGTTTTACCATATTCAGTTGCACATGTAGTCAATGGAGAAAATATCGATGATCAAGGTGCGTCGTATATGTGCGCGCGCAGAGAGAGACTTTGACTTTCATGCCCCTTTATCAGAACATCATTGTCAATCCATTTCACCAGAATAAAGTTTTTTTTTTTTTTTTTAAATTAGGAGTCAACAGTTGCACTTTAATTCTTATGTATCCAATATTTTGCTATGCATAAGAATTTCATCCTGGAATCACTAACGAACTATCAAGTGCATTTACGGATTACATCAAAGAATTGCCAAAAACGCGATTCCGCAGTTTAGGAGCAGTCATTTGGTCCACTGCACGTTCGTTGTTGCACTATACCGAGGCAATTGCAACCTTTCACTATTATTAAGAATGCAGGCCTACCAAAAAAGTTCACTAGCCTATTTATGCTGCAACAAAGTAACCTACCCAAAGGAGATGCCTAGACATCCACACAAACCGAAGCAGTAATAAAGCATTGGGGCTCGACATTCATTTGAATCTTTGGAATGAATTTTCACTCAGTCAATTTCATTAAAGTATTTCAATCTTTTTTACGTCATTTTAACACACAAATTTAAACTGGGTTTAACACACACATTGCACAGACCGCCAAATAATTAACGTTATTTTCATTATGGTACAGTACGAACTGCACATACCCTGGAACTGAAGGAAAACTATTAACCGTTCACTTGCTGTTGAGCTTAATTGAGACTGGGAGAAAAAAATAAACTGACGAACTACAGACCAGCCTAGGTATTTGTGTTTTGCCGATTTGCGTAGTGCACGAATAGCAATTTCCTCAGTCGAACCCATCGACCTACGGCCGAACCTCAAAAGATTTTTGTAGCTGTCCGTATACATGCCTGAAAAAACCCTGGCCGTAAATGGCTAATGTAGTCTACAGTTTACGCTTAAATTCTATGGTACAGCTCATTCGCACGAGTTTATATATTCGTGTCGCTGCTTAACCTGCATGTCTCGCAGATTATTATACATTTTCTGCGGGTATGAATTGACGTGAAAAGTGTGGGTAGGCGGAGACATAATTAAAGTGAGAAGACCCAAAAATGGCACCGGCCAGTAAAACTGGGGTAAGAAAATCACTTTGTAGATTCAGTTGCTCACGTAGGTGATAACAGTGTGAAAATGTTCACAAACTGAGATGTTGTATTGCTCCGCTTGTCTTGCATAATATTTGGCAATTCGTTGCGATACAATCACAGCTAGCAAATTATTACCTTGATAGCTTGGTGTCTTCAATCATAGCTACTGAGCCGGCTATCTCGTTCCATGAAGGAATGTTCAGCGAGATCATTGAAACTTGCGCTTATTTATGGATTCGCTTAGCTATCTGAATTTGAGATACTACGCAACTGGGCTTAGAACATGAAGAACTGCGTTGTGTCATTTTACTCGTGTCTGCTTGTTCCCGTAGCTAGATACTATTGTCTCGTCAGCGTACCGCTACGTGGCATCTGATTGTTAGTAACACTATAATTAGATGTGATCTCGTTGCTTGGTGTTGGGAAAACTACGTAACGTTTTAGCAATCTAATTTAATTACAGTCGCAACATGAACTTGAAAAATAGACACAGCACACTTATTAATCGATGTAAACTTTTCAGGTTTTAGTAATGAGAACTGCAGCTGAAATAATAAAAATAACCAAGGAAGCAAAGAGTTAAGGGGGAATCCAAAAGTCGAATTTTAATTCTTAAGGACTGCGTCTGCCCATCTTATAAAACACTTTTTTAAAACAGCGAATGACCTTAAAGATGAAAGTAAAATATTGGATTGCACAAATCACACACTCATGAAATGATACATCATTGCATGTTGGCTGTAGACATTTCGTAGGCCCTCATTAAGGGCGAGTTACGCAGTTTACATCCATTTATACAGCAATATGTGAACGGAAGCAATTCGCTAGTACATCGCTCACACGTGCAACTATTATGCCCTGCCCGTGAATCAGTAAAGTATTTTGTCTCCATTGAAACAGTTTTTTTTAGCCTTGTGAGTATTTTAAGTGGTATCTTCCTTTTAGTAGCTAGCCCGCAATGTACAATATATGCTTCTTAACTCGGGAGTGTGTGAGCAATTGGCTGTATGTATGTGTTTGCGTGTTGGCATGCAGTTAAATGTGTGTGTGTTTTTGTGAGGATGAGTGGTGCCTCAGCAAAGCATAGCACCGTAGTCTCTTTAGACATATAAGCCACATATGCATGTGTCCCATTAAATGGTTGTTTCAGCATTTGAAAATGGGATGCTGCCTCTGGCTGCTGGTGCTCGCGCTGACCTGCCATCGTGCCCAGGCTGCACCCAAAGGCGTCACTGCCAGCCTGAACGCCAAGTGGCCCGTCACACCTCTTCTGCTGGAGACGAGGTACCGTGGGCCGTGATTCGCTGCGTTCAGCCTATCCACACAGTCAAAAATACCGCACACACTTTCCAGGTGAATTACGCAACGCCTGACAGTCAGACACAGGCAATCTGCGATGATTTAGCATTTGCTTGAGCTCTTTTGTACGAAACAAAAATACATATTTTTTAAATAAGCTTTGTGTCCATAACCTTTGTGCCCGTGGCAAACTGTAAACTTGATTTATGACCCGGAACATTGCGAGTTCTTTAACATATAGCCTATTAGATGCACATATAATCAGTTTGTTATGTTGTTACTGCGACTCTTGTACACGTTGTTTTCTTGCGTTCATTTTCATTCGGATAAAGCATGACTTTGTTTGGTCTTCCCCAGTGAATTTATTGCAGAAGATGGTGAAGAAAAATTCTGGCAGTTTGTCGAGACTGTGAAAGAATTAACAGTGTACAAGAATGGTGGTAAGTGGGTGACTTGAAATGGGGGCAATATTAGTATATATTATTAAATTTTTATTCTGCTGGGTAAAATTATGAATTTCAACATTTGTGTGAGCTCAGCATTTAGACGGAATGCCAGAAAACAGCTTGGCATTTATTGTCATTACATTATACCCTGGCAGGCCATTCAGAATGATTCAGCACATTGATAGAAATGAAACCGTTTGATTTGATGGGCTTTCCTCAATCAGAATCATTTCCTTTGACTCTGTCCATGAGGGTTTTGCCTGTTTGTCTGGTCCCAGGACAGCTTTATCAGATCACACAGTGTGCTTAATGAATACGGAAAAGAGTACTGAGAATAGTTATCACAAGGAACAGTCAGGCTTGTGTTGTGACAAAAGAACAGAGGTTTTCAGGTTCAGTACTGCTGTTCTACCCATGAACAAGGTGCTTTCAGTCATCTGAATCATTTTAGATAATGTTCTGATATAAATGGGTAATCTAAAAAAAAAAATCTTTACTCTGATGATGTAATGCTATTTCTCCATAATATTTTCAGTAGCTGTACTATTCAGTGTGATGACAGGAACACATTTGTATTGGACAATCTAAATCAGCATGTGTTCCACTTCCTGCAGTCACACAGGAAGTCCTCACATGCAGTGTGTGTGATCCTCTCTGTCGTTTCTCTAGAGTCCATTCGCACGTATTACAACCTGATCATCAAGAAGGCGGGCCAGTTTGTGTCCGACCTGCAGGTCAGCCTCCTGAAGTTCTCCCTGTCCCTGAGGGCCTTCTCACCTGCGGTGCACGCATTCCAACAGGTACCGCACCGCACCGCTGCCATTTCAGAGACGCTTGGTTCTCGAACCTGCATACTGTGGGTTTGACATGCTGCTTGGGAATCACAGGTGGAGATGCTGAGATGTTCTGAACAATTCTAATTGCATTAAATGCACTTAATTTGCTTTGAGGCAGATGGCTTTGCTGCTGTAGTTGTGCTTTCCTTGCTTTAACTGATAAACAGCAGGGATTTTAAGGTGTGTCGGAAACAAAGAACCTGTATTAGTAAAATTCATTGGGTTTAGTGACAATGCATTGGAAAACCCACTTGCAAACCATTTTTATTTCTTCTTTTTCTATTGAAAAGCTCATTTTTCTGAGCATAGACAAGCCTGTTTGATTATCTCCGATAAGAAAGCTTCTAATTTGTCCTGTGACCTTCCTGGTGTCATGCTCATGGTTAGTCTAAGACAGGACATATTTTTAGTATAGTATAAACGGGAGTTGGATCGATCTGCATGTTCACTGAAGAACATTTTTTTCTGTGCTTGTGTGTGGTAGTGCTGCTTGCAATTGCACACCATTTCATCACATTGCGTTAAGCGCTTTTGAGAGACATTTCTTTATCTACAGCTACTTCAATTAGGGATGAGGAAGACATCGATTCAGTTACTTATTGAAATTTGTTTTTGTTGACAATTTTTACCCAAAAGATAGCCAATGACGAGCCGCCACCTGAAGGCTGCTCCGCCTTCGTCGCCGTCCACGGCCAACACACCTGCAGCACTAAGGAGGTGAAGAAGCTTCTGAAGGCAGCAGCAGGCAGGTAGCTTTCTGCATGCTTCATATCCTGTGGACAGGATTTAAACTATGAGTGTCTGCATGGGAATGTGCATGTGGCTGTGCATGGGAATTTGTGAAATTTAAAGATTCGATGGCCCATTGGTGGGAATAAGCATCTATACATATGACTTTTGGGCAACATTTGTACAATAATTTTTTGTATCAGACTATTATGGTTCTTCTACAGTGACCAGATCCTTGTGTAATTTTTAATTACACATTCATGTGAGTATATTCAGTATATATTTGAGATTGCAAAGCCGCATAGTTTGTGAAAGCATCTGAAATTGTTGAGTTGTCTTGGTTCCCTCTGGTCTGCAGGCCGAAGCCGTACCTGTATAAGATGGACCACAGGTACCCGGGAGGTAACGTGACTGAACTACCCGTGGCCATTCTCTACGCCGAAATCGGCACCAAAAAGTTCAACACCTTCCACAAGCTTCTGTCTGAGAAGGCTAGAGAGCAAAAGCTAGTCTACGTCCTGCGCCACTTTGTACAGGTGAGTACTGAAGCCATGTCTGGCTTACGAGTGGCTTTGCATTATGGCTTTGCTTCAGAACAAAACACTTAAAAAAAAAAAACTATTATCCTAACAATGGCAAATAAATGCCTAACTCAAGAAAATTTCCCTCTCACCGCTTTTATCTACAAACTAGCATAATTTGACTGTTGCAGTAATGAAAATATTTTCAATGAAAATGGAAATGAGTTTTATGGTGGTGAAAACCATCAGTCTTATTTGTGTGGTGGCTGTGATCTGGGTACTGTGCATACTAACCTTTACAGAACTTGGACTTTGAGTGACCACAGATCCTAGAGGACACTGCATACAGTAAAAATGGTCTATGTAATATACAATCAAGAACATGCACATGCTGTTATGAACATGTGCTGAGTGTGCACAGGGGAATCATCAGCATGAGTTTTATTAACAGTGCTGAATATTATATCGCCAGCTGTGCAGTTGTAAACATTGGAGCTTCCTGCCTTGAATTAATTAAGGGAAATATTGTGATGATGTCACAGAGATACGGGGTGGCATATTTCATCCAGTAAACAACCGTGGTATGCCCTCTCAGGAAATAAATGCATTAATGGGGCGACATAGCTCAGGAGGTAAGAGCGGTCATTTGGCAGTCGGAGGGTTACCGGTTCGATCCCCCGCCCTGGGCATGTCTAAGTGTCCCTGAGCAAGACACCTAACCCCTAACTGCTCCCAACGAGTTGATTGGTACCTTGCATGGCAGCCTTTCACCGTTGGTGTGTGAGTGTGTGTGTGAATGGGTGAATGAGAGGCATCAATTGTAAAGCGCTTTAGATAAAAGCACTATATAAATTCAGTCCATTAACCATTTACCATTTAATTGGTGGCTGATACCATTACATCACTGAGCTTTTGTGACTTGATGCTTATATTTAAAAATGTTCTCAATATTGAAAAGCAGTGTCAAATATTGGCGAAAGACTTCCACAGATAAATGGATTTCCAGCTTTCAAAGCTCACCAATACTGATTTTTTATTTTTGGGTGGGGGAGGTTCACTTTTCTCCAGGGGGTTCTGCATTCTAAATTTCACAATCTGCACATGCTCAGCAATTTTGAAATAAGTCTTATCTTGTGTTGTCAGTCAGTTGAATTGTTTTTTGCTTTATTATGTGCTGTAATTTTGAAATCATTTCATTATTGGTGCTGGTTGAATCTGAAATAAGAAAATAAATATCTCTGTGGAGCTACAGTATTTCATCCCTGCATAAAATTGTGCAAAACTGGCCTTTGACTAGAGTGTTACAGGTTGTAGTCCTAAAACCAGGAAGTTTTCCTAATGCTTTTTTCCTGTAGGGATTTCGATTTTTGCGGGAAAATAATGTCTGTGGTTAATGTAAGCCTAAGAGAGTTTCTCGTTTTGTTCTACAAGATTTTTTTTCCTGGTTAAATAAAGGTTAAAGAAATAAAAAAATAAAAATAAATTACACCCATTAATATCTCAGCCGTGAATTTCAAAGCCGTTATGTGCCCTAAAAAAACTAAGTTGCTAACAAGTTGCGATTATTAAAACTACAACAATGGATGCTTTCTGCCAGCCACCACTCCAGTTTCCATACTTAGCCCGCCTGCCCTCCATAACCGCTGTAGTTTCAATATGCACTTTTGGGCCACTGTTGGACCATGAGTTCCACTAAGACAATTCTCTCAAAACCTGCCCCTTCCCCTGAGACATGAGTGTGGTGGAGGTACGCAGGTGAGCGGGGTGCCTCTCTCACAGCCTTTCCTGCTTTAATGATGAAGCTGCAGCCGCACTACAGAGTCAGCTGGTTTAGGGTGAAAACACTGAGGACTTATTGAATGAAGACCTGAGTCAGGCTTTCTCGAAAGTAGGTTTTAAAAAAGAGACTAAAATAATTTTAGTGTTACCAGAAACTTTCACTGGCTGTCAACCTGATTTCAAAGACCATTGAGAAAAAAAGTGGGATTATGTCTTCATATTGCAATGTTAGGACTGCTAGTGCATTGAAAAGAGGTGTGTGGGAATATTTTAAGAGCACAGCAAGACACGGATATCTGGACTTTGAACTAAGAATGCGGAGGAAGGCTTTTCCACACTGTCATTTTTATTCACGCTGTTTCGCACAGGCTTTCAGTGAAGGTGAATTTAAAACCTTTTTCGTCTGATAATTCTCTCCACAGGAGAAATACTGAATTCCCGCGTGAATTGCAAAAATATGTACATAAATAAAATTAATAAAGAAACAAAGAAGTACAAATGTTAAAGGACCACTCCACGTGTATTTTAAAACCTTAGAAAATGTTTTATGTTGAATAATAATTTGTTTAATATGGTTTTTCCACCAAAAAAATGTTAAATAAACTACTGCAAGTGGCTTAGTAGCATCTGTACACTTGTACCCTCATTGAGAATGGCAGAATCTTTGAATATGCAAATTGGGAATACCCCATGTCCTCAAGGCCCCCACCCCCTTCCCCATGTGCCCATGTAAGCTGGCTGTATGTGCGCTTGATTCTATGATGGCAATGCTGGGCAAATACAGCCATACATGAGTCCGTGGAAGACTCTACTAGTCACCAAAAGGCATATGCAACTTTTTTTGAAGGTCTCTCTTTCGTAGCCCATTGTCTCCCTGTAGGATGCGAAACAGTTGCTTGCACAAAACTGAAACTCCACTGTTTCATCAGGGTTCATGGTAACTTTCGGTGATGTTTTGTTTACGTATGGGTGCTTATGCTCTCTCTCTCTCCCATAGGAAGAGAAGGTGGGAAAGATGCGGCTGTCTGGATATGGGGTTGAACTGGCCATCAAAAGCACCGAGTACAAAGCAGTGGATGATACACAAGTGAAAGGTGTCTGTCGTCTTATTATCATTACATTTTTTAAACATCTTTTGCACAGTCTCATGTTGGCCTGTGTGGTCGCGGTAACATTCGCCATTGAGTCACAAAGGCTCAGGTCAACCATACGCAGTATGGCCTTCGCACCGTGCTTCCTTTTACTCTGCAGCCCATTTTGCTAAGCTGCACTGACCCTGCACAAAAACACACCCATGTGATATTTCAGGCCAGCGACAGTAACCTCATTACTGTGTGTTGATAACAGCTGTGATTATGTCTGAATAACTGACCTGAGTTTGTTCAAGTAACCAACATGTTTAATTAACTTCAGATTCAAAAGCGGCGCCAAATGCTGAGGAAGATGAAAATGATGAAGTTCAGGGCTTTCTGTTCTGGAAATTAAAGTGAGTGATCTGCCTTGGTGAGGGGGGAGGGGGGGTGTTGTCTGTGGGGTAATACTTAGTAAATTAGTAGTAACATATTTATTGAAAGTTTGTGGCAAATTAAGTATAACCACAGTGTGACTGTAGTAAAGAGCAGTACTTGAGCACTCACCTGCTGAAGATCAAAGTGGTGGGAACCTTGCGGCTTTATGTGGCTCGTGATGATTTTACCTCAGCGTAAAAGCCTCTGCTGTGTGCTGCCTCACGAAGAGACTGGTCAGCATGTGAGACACACACACACACACACACACACGGACACCATTATTTTTATACTCTTCTTCCAAATCTGAAATGGCCAATCGTATTTCTCCGCTCTAACCTCTGCTTTTGACAAGCCTCTGCTGTCCTCTTCCAATGCATGCCCTATCAGCCACCACTTCTTATCACATCACAGTTTGCGAATTGCACTCACACAGACATGAGTCAGTGGAAGATTCTGCATCTGCAGCTCAACAGGCAGGGGCCTGATCAGCCCAGTGGGGTTCGCCAGTGAATGATGAGATACTGTAATCCTGGCCATCTGAAACCCGCCCATCGCTGAGTGATGTTAGGGCCAATTGTGCTTTACTGTGTGGGGCTGCTGGCCACAGTCGGCACTGGCACTGAGTTCATAATCAGACTCCCCCTGTCCCATCCATGCACTAGAACAGTGCCTTGGCAGGATGAGCCTCTTACCAGCCCCAGACTTTCTTTGTGCACTCGGTCAGATCACTGCTGCTGATGTTTGTGTGTAACTGTCTGCCTCCTGTAGGAAGTCATACCCTGAGTTACAGAAGCAGCTGGGAGAGTTTCAGAAACACCTGCTGGAGAGCAGCAATGACATGGCGCCTCTCAAAGTGTGGGAGCTGCAAGGTAAAGTACCTTTATCTCTCACATGTGCACTCAGTACCTGTATATCCTCACCTGTGTACTCAATTTTTCCTTTTTATGGTATATTGTTATTGGTTCAGGTCAATCTAGAAAAGGTCACATCTTTTTAAGGTTACAGGTAAATGAACCCTCTCTACTGGTGAGCATTATGGTGACATTGGATATGAAGCGCTTTCAGATCTTTTTGGGAGGGACAGCTCTGGCTATTATGGGTATGTTTGTAAGCTATGATGTGGAGAGACTTGATCAGGCAATAATTAAACCACGTTACAAAGCCAGCAGTTACACTCCAGTTCTGGTATGGTCTGACCCAGAATCCCGAACATATTGTCTGTAGGTGTATTAACCAATTTTTAAGGTATGGAATCCTATGAGTATGAGGAATGACTGCATGGGGTTTCCAGGCCACCCCTGTTGACACTCACTCACACACACACACACACACACACACACACACACCCACCCATATTCACGCACACTTATATATTTACACCTCTTATGGCTACCCCCACCAGTTCCTGCTCTCTGTGTCTTATCTCTAGGTCATGCTAGAGACCCTTTGAAGTTTCCTATGGCCCCGAATGGTGAATGAGAGGTTCCTGACACTCATGTCAACAAAATCACTCCAGTTGTGGCTGTCCCTGTTTTTATGTTTTATGTGTCAGTGCTCACTTCAGGAGTGGCATTGATTGCGTGCAGGTTTTAATTTGCTGTTATTGATATGAAGAAAACATAAAATGCAACATTTTAATCTGCGGTTATAAAAAGGCAGATAACATAAAACTCTGCTTTTTAATGCGCAGTTATAAATATGAAGATGTAAAATGTGTTTTTTTTTTCATCTTTCAGATCTGAGTTTCCAGGCAGCTGCCAGAATCATGTCTGCAACCAAGTTTGACGCCCTGAAGCTACTGAGGGACATCAGCCAGAACTTCCCCTCTCAGGCCAGGTAACCACATCACCTGTGACCCTCTAGGGCCAGGTAACCACATCACCTGTGACCCTATAGAGCCAGGTGACCACATCACCTGTGACCCTATAGAGTCAGGTGACCACATCACCTGTGACCCTATAGAGCCAGGTGACCACATCACCTGTGACCCTATAGAGCCAGGTGACCACATCACCTGTGACCCTCTAGGGCCAGGTAACCACATCACCTGTGACCCTATAGAGCCAGGTGACCACATCACCTGTGACCCTATAGAGTCAGGTGACCACATCACCTGTGACCCTATAGAGCCAGGTGACCACATCACCTGTGACCCTATAGAGCCAGATGACCACATCACCTGTGACCCTCTAGAGCCAGGTAACCACCTCGCCTGTGACCCTATAGAGCCAGGTAACCACCTCGCCTGTGACCCTATAGAGCCAGGTAACCACCTCAGCTGTGACCCTATAGAGCCAGGTGACCACATCATCTGTGACCCTCTAGAGCCAGGTAACCACCTCGCCTGTGACCCTATAGAGCCAGGTAACCAACTCTGCTGTGACCCTATAGAGCCAGGTAACCACCTCGCCTGTGACCCTATAGAGCCAGGTGACCACATACCTCTGGTTCCACATCACCTGTGATTCTGTTTTTACCTCAGCCAGAATTTTACACCAAAGCCAGCAAATTGGCGCACCAACTCCAGTTATTAAAAATGCATTTTTACTGGGAAAGCAGAGCGTGGGAGACACAGACCGCCTGGGCTTCAGCCGCAGGTCAAAACGGTTAAAAAAGCAGCAGGGCTGGGAACGGCACCTCGGTTCAAAGGCCGAGTCGGAGTATCGACTTCTTCCTGAGGACAAGTTTCTGAAAATAGTTTTTTAAGTTTCGGAGAGGCTCCTCTCGGCCGAGCCCTGGCTGGCGGCCAGTGTCCAGCCGGCGCGGGGAAGCGCTGTAATTTCCCCTGCTGTGAGATGGGTTTTATAGCGCCTGTGGCACAGCAGATAAACGGAATGTGCTGACGCGGCGGGAAGCGGCGGGCCGGAGCCAGCGGTAACGGCGGCGTCGGCAGCGGCGGCGGGCCTCGGAGGCAGGGGAAATTAAATTGTGATTGCGCCGTGTTGCTGGGACCCGCCGCTGACTGTACCCGCGTCGCTCTTCCCACAGATCCCTGACCAGAGTGGCCGTAAACCAGGAGATGAGGAGAGAAATCGAGGGAAATCAAAAGGTGGGATTTCATCCGTGAGCGCCTCTTCTGACGCTTTACTTGACACCTCACTGTTCTTTTTTTGACACAGCTGTAACGTCTGTTCAGCTGTAATGTCTTTGTGCAGCTGTAATGTCTGACGCTGCCATTATGCCTTTCACAGCTGTAATGCTTTTGATAAACTTGTAAGGTCTGGAGTTGTATCTGGGGAATTATATCTGGGCATTTGCAGGCTGGAATATGGCATGGGGCATTGCTGTTGTACCCTGGAGGTGGTGTGCTCAGTAAACAGCCATGCATGTGGCTGCCATGTGAGACTGTAGCCATGGCTGGAAGCGTGGACAGAGAGGATGTGATGCGCTCTGACAGGATGTGATGCGGTACAGAGCGATACGGGGTCTACAAAGTGACCCGCAGGACACTGCCTGCAGGATGAAATGCTGTGTGCGAGCTGTGGGGGCTGGGGGGGGGGGGGGGTGATCCTCAGCTCAAATCTACAGGACAAATCTACCTTGTGTAAAATAATGTCATTTTTTAAATCACCCTGGGTTGAGCAGAATTATAAGTACAGTTTCAATCTACTCCAGCTCTTCCCCTGTTACCAGCAGTACAAATATGTGCTCAGTTAGAGATGTAGAGGAGGTGGAGATGTTGGATCTCTGTTACAGATGTAGAGGGGGTGGAGGTGTTTGACCTCTCGGTCAGAGATGTAGAGGAGGTGGAGATGTTGGATCTCAGTTACAGATGTGGAGGGGGTGGAGGTGTTGGATCTCAGTTAGAGATGTAGAGGGGGTGGAGGTGTTTGACCTCAGCACAGGGAGTGTGTGTGAGCCATCGTCTGTCTTTGAGGCCTGTCTAGATGCCTCCTGTCAGGCAGGGAGTGACTGACTGTCCAGCTTCCTGAAAACTCTCCAAACCGAGACGCTCTCTTGTCTAGTGTTCTGAGTGCTTCACTCTCCGTGTTCACCAGGGCTTTGATAGCCAGCAAGTTAAATCACGCCTGAACCAAGAGGTGATTAATGGGCTTATACAACAATAAAAAGGGCTGAGCAAAAGGCATCAGGATTCAAAGCCTCTATGCTCTCTGTCACAAGAAAAGTTTTTCTTTTTTAAGAGGAACTTTTCTTGTGACATCCAGAAACATTACCCATGAACATGCAGCGTGAGAATGAATCATTAAATGGAATGCATAGTCAGCTGTGATCCTCACCTCAGTGGCTTGATGGACACAGCATTCATATCAGTCATGAAAATCTATGTGAAATATTCAGTGTTTACCGGTCTTTCCCCTGGTGGGGGAGGAGGGGAGTGGAGCGTGTATCACCTCCTAGTGAAGGATTGGTGACTGTGGGTAATGTGCTTGCTGATGTATTGATGGTTATGGGTAATGATCTATCCTGGTTGACAAATGGGATGGGCTGGGATGTTTGTGCTTCAGGAGATGAGGGTGTGCTTGTCTTCTAGGTAACTGGTAGATATGGGTGGAGGGAGGTGTTGTGTTCCAGGTGACCAGTAGTGGGGATGTTTGTTTGTGTTCCAGGTTCTGACCGAAACGTTGGGGATTCAGCCAGGGGACGCGAGCCTGTTTATCGACGGCCTCCACGTGGATCTGGATGTTCACAACCCCTTCAGGTGAGTGTGTTTGGGGAATGTAGCTGTTGTATACACCATTTTGTAGCTTTTCCAGCTACAGATATTAGTCTGGAATAAATTCCTCTCAGGCTATATTCAAAGATGAATACACTGAGAGAGTGAAATCCCAGCAGTGCCCTGTTATTAAATGATGAATGAGCGTTCTCCTGGTCGTATGCTTACTGTACGTCCTTGTCTCCGGCAGCATTTTGGACATGATCCGAGGGGAGGCCCGGGTCCTGGAGGGCCTGTTCAGCCTGGGCCTGAAGGGCGAGGCGCAGAGCCGGCTGCTCAGGCTGCCCGTGCACCCCCAGGAGGACGGCTACGCCCTGGACATCCGCCACCCCGCCGTGACCGTGAGTGCGCTCGGCGACGGACACCGCGCCGCGGGCCTGCGAAACGAGACGCGCGTACCCGCGGAATGCGAATCTGCGAGCGTTAATTAAGCACTTCGGATTTCAGCGGTCCTCCCCCGAGAGCGCGCGTAGACGCACAGACCGCAGACCCCGCGCGGTCTCGCATCGCTAACGAATTATGAAAATGCCTTGGGCGCGGTGGCTAACGCCGGACCCCATACCGCATGCAGGACCACGCGTTGAGTCTGGCTCAGCGCTGTGACTGAGGGCTTAACATTCAGCTGCTGCCTTTGGTTAACAATCCCAGACTGCACTGCACCGGTCCCCCCGGCATACATCACAACATCGGCGCTAACAGAGCGACGTTCGGCGCCGGTAAAAACTCGTCAGTTTGGGTCTGGCTGAAGTTCTGCAGCGTGCTCATCCGTCTCCGCCGATGCTCTCGCTAATTGCCCGTGGAGTGGATGCGCCTGTACGGAGCTCCCCCTGTCAGAGCTGACGGCTTTGGGAGCGGTGAGCTGCTCCGCTCTCTCCGGTAGCGCGCGGGAAAGCACTCTCTGTGGGCTGCTTGCAAAGGCCGGAGTGGATCCGGGAGCCGGAGGGGCCGGGAGCTCAGAGGCCTGAGGAGGAAGCTGGTCTGAGACTCCTGGGGTAGATCCAATGGTGGATTCCCCATTTACATTTCATGAGGCCCTGGAGCTTGTGAACATAAGGCTACGGGTTTGAATCCCAATCCCAGGTGTTTCTCTGCTGTTGTGCTTTAGGGTTACGGCCCAGATCAAGGGTACATCAGTGATTACCCCGCTGCATAAATTGGTAATGAGTAAAGTGTACACTGTGGAAGTCTCCTGAGGTAATCTCTTAAGTAAATATGAAATATTAATTATTAATGCTCACATTCTCCAGACAGCATTACTGCATTGCTCGGTCCCCAGGAAGGGGGTGGATTCATCATTCATGTGTCCTGTTGCTGCCTGCGCTGTCCTTTAAATCAAATGAACATGCGCTCTTTGATAATAATTTAAAAGCCTGCTGGCAAAACACAACTGCTTCCCTTCTTCTGTTTTTGTATTCTTCTATTGTAAGCTTTGTCTATCAGCAGACTGAAGGCAACTTCTGACCCTCACCCAGGTATCGTTCCCCCCCCCCCCCCCACACCAATTTTTCGTCAAGCCCCCCATATTCTTTTCCTCATGCCCATTACAGTATGACCTCCACAAGCTCTTTGGCCCAAGCCCGATTTCTGAAATACAGCAACAACACCACACAGTGCAATAGAAAATAATGCAGTGTTTCCAGCAGGAAAGCTGCTAGTGAAGGTGTTAACAAAGATTGATAAGTGGCACCAAGCAAAATGTATTTTTGTGGTGTACTGATTAAAACAGCCATATTTGAGCTTTCATGCTTATTTTTTAAACATGTTTTTCCTGTTGAATGCGACATTAATACATTTGTCGCTCCTGTGCTGTCAAATACAGCTGTTTTAATTTTCTAGTTTAGCATAATTGTGTAGTACGAATACTGGAAGCTTTGCGCTATTGTTGTCAATCATTAACACATGGCAGAAGTGTTGCTATGCTACTGTTTGTAAATTTCCAGGCTGGCTTTGCTTGGCACATACCTGATCTGACCCAACATCACGGAGTTAAAAATGTGCCCGATACCCAGCCCAAACATACCTTCCACCTCGTTGGGTTCACGTTAGAATGCAGACCTTTAGCCTGTGTGTGTGTGTGTGCGTTGTATGTGTAGATGCGTTTATGTGTGTGCATGTGTGTGCATGTGTGTGTTTGTGTGTGCGTGTTCTCTGGCTGGCTGCAGGGGGGTGGGGTGGGAGAGGGGCATTAGTATGCTAGCACAGGACCAAAGCACACAGGGACCTGTCTGTAGCAGATGACACCACAGAAAGAGAAAGAATGTCAGAGTGAGAGAGGGAGAAAGGGAGGGAGAGGAATAAAGGGAGAGAGGGAGAACTGACAAAAAGCAAGGAATAGATTAAATGAGAGACGGGATGAAAAAGATGGAGATTCTAATTCTGTATTTTGTTTTATTTCTTGTAATTGTAAATTGCTCATAGTAGTACCTTTTTCTTATTTTGTGGGGTTGTGCTGTGTTTTTCTGATACATGTACATGCTCTGGAAATGTGAGCAAACTGAGGTAAAAGCTGAGACACTGAGTAAGTGAGAGTGAGTGTGTTAGAGGAGGACAGAGACCAAAAGAGAGGGAGAGAGAAAGAGAGGGTCTTTTGAAGTGAGTAGGAGAGGGACATTCTACAATTTTCTCTGACCGTTTACAAACTGATTTGTCCTTGTGTTTACTCAAGTTCTCTCTTTTTTGTGCCTAAAGCCTCTTTCACAGCTTCAGAAAGGCATCACAGAGGATTTTCTCCCACGTAGGCTAGCATGTGCAACAACACTCCTTGATAAGCTACGGCTTGTTTGTAGGCTGTATACGCTTTGACTCGTTACAATGGTAATTATTTTTGAACGATGCAAAAAATAAAAAATTCAAATTTTCCGATTATAGTTCTTTCTAAACTTTTAAGAATCTGCTGGGAGGTACTCTTGACTCGACTGAATGGTCCCACCCTTGTAATGCAGTCATGGTTTGATTGCCCTCCCCCCCCCACACCTGTAAATTCCTGCCGACCTGTCAGTGTGTGCTTGGAGCAGAAATGCCCTGGAACCAATCCCTTCATTCCCTCACATGCTGGTGATGATGATGATTACATCATAGCTGCCATTATTCATGCAAATGTAGACAACAGCCTTGGTGGTGCATAAAATAAAAATGTGTTTGTGTGTGAGAAAGAGGGTTGATATTCATCCAAGGACTGCATTGGCCAATTTTAAGAACAAACCTTCTTGTTTTTTTAATCAAATGCATCCATGAAAGTTGCTGTGTAGAGAGGTGCTTTCATCTCTGGTATTATTCTTAGTTTTTCTGCACTTCTGAAACGAAGTGTTGAAATGAAAAAGCCAGGGCTTCGCTTTGGGAAGACCAGTTTACAGCCTGTCAGTGACTTTATTTATTTAACACCAGCATTGCTTTATTGTGTAATGTAAAGTGTTGGCTGAGGTTGGGAAAGCTGTAGGAGGGTGAACTGGGACCGTTAAAAACTGCCTTTTGCAGGTTTTGCTTTCTCCTCGCTTTTAAATCGGTATTTTTCCTTTGCTCTTTTATTTTTTCGGTTTCCAGTGGATCAACGACATGGAGACGGACCCCGCCTACCGCGGCTGGCCCTCCAGCCTGCAGGAGCTGCTCCGCGCCACCTTCCCCGGCGTCATCCGCCAGATACGCCGTAACCTCTTCAACCTGGTGAGTCGCCCGCGGGCCGTCCCAGCGCACCGCCAGCGCCACCCTGTGGCTAGAGAGCATGACCGCACCAACAGCGCACAGATTAGTTGCAAGTGAATTGTCAGGCAGGCGATCAGTAATTGGGGTTGGGGTTGGTTGAGCTTTGCTGGGACAGGTGTCCCAATGCCTAGCGTGCGACCCGCCGTGATTGGCCTGCCCCCAGGTGCTGTTCATCGACCCGGCGCACGAGGACACGGCGGAGCTGGTGAGGCTGGCCGAGCTCTTCTACTCACACAAGGTTCCCCTCAGGTGAGCTACCTGCCCGTGCCCCGCCCGTCTCTCCTGTACGTGCATAGATCTGACTCAGTCCATCCATCCCAGCATGCAGTGTGCAAGAGGCAGGACAGGTTGCCAATCCATCACAAGGCTCACACACCATTCACTCACACATTCATATCTTCGGGCAATTTACAGTTAGCCTAACCTGCATGTTTTTGGAAAATGGAGTACCCAGGGGAAACCCACACAGACACGGGGAGATGTTCGGTATCTTCTTGTTGTGAAGCAGCAGGGCTATCCACTGTGCCACCCAAGGCTAATAATAATAATGTCCATTAGTATAGATGTGTAATTACATTATACACCCTCATCTGCAATAGTGCTGCAGTGTCGTTTGGTTGGTCAGTTTGTTAGCACGAGTTTGGTTGTATTTTACCAGCATATTTGGATGCTCAGACGCATTTTTGTTCTGCTCCTTTTTCAGGATCGGGTTTGTTTTTGTCGTCAGCTCTGATGACAAAGCCGACGGTTATGTGGATGCAGGAGTGGCTTTGTTCAGAGTGCTGAGCTACATCGCTGACGAGTACGACTTCTCCCAGGCCTTCCTGTCCATGGTGTCTGTGAGTATCTCAAGTGTGTGTGTGTGTGTGTGTGTGCACGCGCGTGTGTACGTGTGTATGTGTGTGTGTGCATACGTGTGTGTGCGTGCGTGCGTGTGTGTGTGTGTGTATGCGTGCGTGTGTGTGTAGTGTGCTGTTGTGACAACACCGACTTCATTATGTTTGTTTTCTCAGTATTAATAAAAATTTGTAATAATTATTAGCATTAATACCGAAGAGTCCAGAGAGCACAGTTCTGTTGTGAGCAGCGGCCTTTTCATGCACCTCGGGGGGTGGAATGCTTTGCCTTGTGCAGCGCTTGGTGGACGTTTCCCAGAATGCACTTTTTTGCATGTTTGCAGATATACAGCCGAGTGGAGGCGGGAGAGACTCTGTCTGTCGAGACGGTGGCTGCCTACCTGAAGAAGAAGTTCCCAAATGCCAACGCCGCCAAGATCCTCGGGCCGGAGTCTCTGTATGACGACAGAAGAAAGGTACAGACCTGCCATGCGTGAGCAGAAGGCCGCGTGTGTGCTTTTCATGTGAAAGGTCAGCCCGCTGGCTGTGCAGCTGCTGCCTGCGAGGAAAGCCTGCCAAAAGATAAAAACATTTCTGTCTCACTCTCTCTCTCGCTCTTCATTGACCGTAACACCAGTCAAATTAAACACTGAATTAGTTACGTGCACCTCGCTTGGTAAAGTCTGCATGCGGGTGCTAATACGGTCGATGTGTTAATACGTCTACATGTTCAAATAGATGGTAAGATGTTTATGTGTTAACAACGTGACAAAACGCATTCTTTTAGACTTAGTCTTTTTTTAGGTTAAACAAAGTATACCCTTTCCATGACTGATTTGCTGGTCTGAGAAAGTATGTGAGCCAGTGCTGTTGCCTACCAGGTCTGCGAACAATGAATTAACCAGTTTTTCTGTTAATAGCACCATGTAATTAGAGCAGGCCCTTGTGATTCAGCCAGAATGCTTAATTATCACCAGCTCCTTGAACAAGAACAACCTTTTGTGTGAACATTTCAGGAGGTGCAGTTGGAAAATAACATACAGGCTGTTTTTCAAACGCAGAGGTGCGCAGATTCATGCACTTCAGTGTGAATGACGTCTCGTCTGTGGCTCTGACCTGACTGACTCCACCCCAGGTCGCATGACAAATGCATCCATGGAGACAGGAGGGGTTATTAAGATTCCACAGCAATAATCGGTGGCTTTTTAGCCTCGTTGTGCTTCAGTAAAGAGTGCGACATACTCAGAATTTCTTTTCTCTATGAAAGTTGTTCGATGGTGGTGTAGAAAGAAGACATTCAAACCCAGAGTGCAGAAACAGTGTGGGGTTTGGAGGAAAAACAAACCTGTATGTGAATAGATTCACAGAGGTTACTGTTCACTGAACTGCAAAAGGAGACTTTTTACATAAAACATCAGATAAAAGAAAATATGAGGAAAGTCAATTTAGCACATCAAGATCAGGCGGCAAATGTGCAGAGCTGTTTTGTGCAGCAGTGAAAGTTGTGTGTGCGTGTGTGCTTTTATATGTGTTTGCATGTGTGTGTGTGTGTTTAATGTATGTGTGTTTGCATGTGTGCACGTGTTGTGCATGTGCGTGTGTGTGTGTGTTGGCTTAAATGACTGTCATTAACAGAATCATGCTTTCTGATTGGCTGCCCCAGGCTGGAAGCGTGTTCTACAGGAAGAGTGGGCTGGGCCCCCTTCCCCTGGCTCTCTTTAATGGGGTCCCCCTGAGCAGCGAGGAGATGGACCCCGATGAGCTGGAGACCATCCTGCTGCAGCGCATCATGGACGCCACCAACTTCTTCCAGAGAGCCGTCGTCATGGTAGGACCCCGGATACTTCTCTCTGTGACTGCAGTTACGCCAGCCATGGATAGTTAATCACCCTGATCATGTGACCAGGGTCAGCTGAGCGACGAGGCGGACGTGGTGGACTTCCTGATGGATCAGCCCAACGTGGTGCCTCGCATAAACCCCCTCATCCTGAGCACGGAGCGGAGGTACCTGGACTTCACCGCCTCTCCAGGTAATGTGGCCCTGACACACCTGCTTTCTCACGCTATAGCTGAATCAGAGTCCTTCAGCCCCAGTATCCTGAGTACCTGTACATTTGGCAAATGAAAGTCTGTGAGCTCAATCTTCCTAGCAACATTTACAAACAGTCTGTCGTTCAGGCTGCTTCATGGCCAGAACCTTCTAGACTGGTTTTTAAAAACCTGAGGGAGGGTTAGTCAGATAGCGTGCTGCTCTCCCACCTCTCCGCTCGATAGCTGTCGGCTGTGGCTAATGGGGCTAATACAGGAACATGTGGATCTGCCAATCCCCTTTGCGGGCAGCCAAGTATCGGGTTGCCAAGACCGTACATGTGTACGCTATTTTGACTTCTGTTTTCTCCTCTAGTTGTGAACGAGTGGGATGACGCAAGTATGTTCTCCTATCTGGATTCCAAGGACAAGACTGCCGTCCTCTCTGCCAACATGAAATATCTGACCAAAACTGGTGCGTGCGTCCCTTATTCTGGATTAAGTGCTCATTTAAGTGGCCCCCAGTGGTTAAGAGGTCCCCAGCAGCAAGATATGCTGTCCTGAAGGGTTCTGTTTCACAACGTCCATGCTATTTATTTTGCGGTATATTTTTTCTGGAATGAAACATTGTGAATATTTTATTTATGTGGAATATTCAGAGTAGCGGACCGTGTTTATTCCACTGCCAGTGATCGATCACTGGAGACTGAAGGTATCCAAGTAGACAGTTGTGCCAAAAAACCTTGATAGTCACAAATTTTCCCTTAAAAGCTAATTGAAAAGTAATGGTACTTATGAATCTGATTTGATGTATATGGTTCTATACGCAGTATTTTAGTGTTACAGTGTTACTGAACATTTCCCTGTGACTGTGTGGTCTCTCTCCAGATGAGGAGGTGGTTTATGGAGAAACCATCTGGATTATTGTGGATTTGGTGGTGCCAGCAGGGAGGAGGCTGTTGGCTAACGCTGTGAAGCATATGGTGATTTACCCCACGATAAACCCCCGACTGCACACAACACACACAGCGTCCACCTTTCCCGCATTCACCTGCCGGCTCATACCTAAACACTGCGCACTGTTACCTCAGTGCGGTGGGCTAATACCTGAACACTGCACACTTTTACCACAGGGCTGTATACTAATACCTGAACACTGCGCACTGTTACCTCAGTGAGGTGGGCTCATACCTGAACACTGCACACTTTTACATCAGCACTGAGTTAGTTAACTAGTATTATTCGGATGGTATTCACAAGATGCTGTAAGCAGGAAAAGTGATCATTGAACTGAAAATGAAACAACAGTGCATATGTATTAGAAACACTGTCAGTCTAACTCCCGGTTGACAGTTTGTCAGCACAGGACACTAACACAAGCACTGAAATAGAGAGGAGGTAATGGTGTATGAACATACTTTCCACTCGTTTTTTTAGACTGCAGATAAATGCAGCCGATAAATGTACATTAAAGCATGGCAATGCTTGATTCCCGATCATAAAAATGCATTAAAATGAGTTATATCCCCAACCGCGTAACATGGGATTATTCACACCCGTCACAATGAATTGCCATGAAACGGCAGTTCTAATACTTTCTGAGCTCATGACCCATTTAATGATGAATCCAAATACATTTTCACTGTTAAAATCTAAAAATATAGAAATATGGAATTGAAATGCATGACAGCACAACTGCATGTACACTGTAACCAATGCGGTGTTTAATTTGACTGGTGTGAAGACCAGTGGACAGTTAATTAAATTTGTTATATCTCACAGCCCACCTTGGCCCTCCCTCTACCCACCTAAGCCCCTCCCACTACCCACTAGTGGGTCCTGATCATAGACCGTGTAGAACGTCATAAGAAACTGAGAGACTGAAAAACTAATGATGTTAGTGCCTTATATCTCATTGGTAAAACTCCCTCCAGAATATTTTAGTGACTCAGATCCTTCAGGGTGAGCATTGGAAATAAACACATTAATTAATGTGTGCATAGAAATAGTTTGATTAGCCAGTATGTTTATCAAGCCTGCTTGAACAGCAGTGCCTCAGAGTGCTTCAGTAGAATTGCTTGTTCAAATGAGAATCGCAATGGCGCAGACTTCCGGCAAGTTCTGCATAACGGAGTGAACTCTGGTGAAAAATGCTTCTGGAACAGTCTCTCTGTCTTTGTCTCAACACCCCGCGTTCCTCAGCAGTTTGAGAAATGCTAAACTGGCTGAATATGACTTTCCATATTCTGTAAAGTTAGGAGTTCAGATCAATATATAGTTTCCTGAAGGCATCTTGACAAAGAACAGACTTTGGTGGGAGGCTTCAGAATTTGCAGTGTGTGGGTTTGAGAGGCCTAGGGTTTTTAAAGCAGAGAGAAACATTAAAACCACAGTCCTCACCTCTCAGGCCCTGAACCTGGGGTGGGAGCGAGGCAGCGTGGGCCGGCCTGGTGCAGTCTGTCTTTTAAAAGTAGATAATTATGGATGCTGGTGAGATTTCTATCAGAGCTGTATGTAAAGAGGAGAATATCCACAATATCTAGAAAATATTTGTGCGACGACTCCCTTATTGTACAGTACCTGCTGGCTGTCGTTGAAATCCCTGTTGGGGACTTTCATTTCAGAAATATTTTCAGTTTTTGTGATGTGCCCCATGATAGCGGTGGTGAAATGTGGGCATAAAATATTTCTGTTATGTCCTGATGGAGGTAGAAAGATTGTGACCACGTACAAAGGGAGAGGCATTTTGAAAAGCAGCGTGTTAAAATAAGGTCCCCGGGCTCTGAGATTGCTCTCTGTGGGGTGCAGTGTTAACCCACAAATCAGAGAGGGTTCTGGGAATTGGGAGCGGAGTTAAACTGCTCTGTTAAACTCATATGTAATAGTGCCACACAGTAGGGAGGTCTTTTGTATGAAGGAACATACACACACACACACACACACACAACATGCATTCGGTCTGTGGTGCTACAGGATATTTCACACCACCACTGTAGGAGAGACAGCAGTGAGACACCTCTCTGTGCAGCCAGGTTGTTCTGTCTGACACCAGTCTGCAATTATCCATTATTACGCTTAAATTGGTCTGTACTTAGTGATTTCTTGTGGTGCTCTCTCTCTGCCCCCATGAACCCCCCCTCCCCCTTCCCCATACACGCACACACACACACTCTCTCTCGCACACACATACATTGCAGTGGCTGGTCCTCCTGTCCCAGTGGGAAGTGAAATGTGAATTTAAGTGCGGAGCTAAAAATGGTGTAAAACGCGCAGTTAAATGTGGAGTCGGTGTGGGCGTCGGACGTTGGGGCGTTATGAGTAATCGTTTGTCTCACGCTGCAGAAGTCCAGCCCGAACGCGCGCGTGGGAGTGTTCGCCAACCCCGCTTCCAAGCTGACGGAGGAGAGCACCGTGATTGGCCGTGCCATCTGGGCGTCGCTCCTGACCCAGAAGGCCAAGGACACGTTTAATTTTGTCCAGAAGCTAGTGAAAGAGGAGACCATCCAGCTCGTCCAGCAGGGAACCAAGATAAAGGATCTGCTTCCACAGGTGGGTCCCACCAGAAAGGCCTCCTTTGGTCAGCTGTAAACATGGAGAAATGAATACTTCTGTAATAATCTGTCAGCACTGGGATGTTCGCGCATGGTTATTACCAGACCTGAATGTTCAGCTGAAGCTCTTTAATTCTTTTTGTTTTTGCCCTTAAGGTATGTCCAGTCTCAGTTAGCGCGGCTTACAGTAGTAGTGCTGACATCTCCGCTCTCCTCAGACCCACTAAATTATCTGGCTAAGCACCTGTCAGGGTGTCTTCCAAACGGAGGATGGGTGGGAGCGTTTCTGAAGCCAATGGCAGTGATGGGTGTAATTACTTCCTGTTTGGGATTAATTGCTTTCTGTCAGAGTCACAAGTTTGAAGCCCTGCCTTTGTTTGGCAGCTGTGGGTGTTCTGAATCAGTCGACACTCACCTGCAATACTTTATTACAGCACGCCAGGAAGATTGCTCTGAATCATACTGACAGAATTGTTTCCCCCCCCCCCCCCCAATATTATTTCACTGTTCGCTTTTTCTTGCTTTTGTTCTGTTTTTATACTGTAGGGGATGTTGAACTTGATTTGTTATGAGGAGAGTGCCCACTGTCCGCTAATGAAAACAGCCGAAGCCTTATTTGCCCCGTTGTGTTTATGTGCTTTTTTTATGAGGCTGATGAAATTCTGCGGGCTCCTCTCCCCCCAGACCCCCTCCAGCTATGGAGTAAATCTGGGGAGTAAATTTGGCTGCGGTGGAAGTTTTCTCCGCGTGCTGCGTGTGTCAGGCTCTCCAGCGTGAGAGAAACCAGGCTGTCGTCCCACAGCTGGCCCCCAAAGGTGGCCTCTGATCTGCCTGTCTAGAACTGTGACTGCGGAGTAATCATTTATTCATACTGCAGATGTGTGTCTGTGTGTGTCTGTGTGTGTGTGTGTGTGTGTGTGTGTGTCTCCGTGTGTGTGTGCGTGTGTGTGAGAGAGAGAGATAGTGTGTGTGTGTGTGTACATACACAGGGGATAACCAAGGTAACAAGGGGTCAATGCCCTTATACTCATTCCATTCACTCTCGTGCTCTTATAAACAATACAGACAATTAACAAGACATTCAGACAGGGATCTGCAGGCTGATTTTTTTTGCAGTTAATAAATGGTGATATGATGTTATCCTTCGGTTTCAAGTGATTTTTTAAGTGATGAAGTGGCATTTTATTATCAGGTTTAAATAATTTCAAATAAGGGCAGAACTGTACTGCTTTTGTGTAGTTTTATTGGAGATTTAAAAAGTACAGCCAAATTGAAGGAAAGGTGCCGTTCTTCAGCTGCATTTGGACTCTGTCTGCATGTAAAAAAGCCCCTGAGAGACAGACGCCCGCACACACACACATACATACTGTACACACACACGCACACACACACATACATACTGTACACACACACGCACACATACGCACACACACACGCACACACTCACACGCACACACACACATACGCACACACACACGCGCACACACACGCACACACTCTCACACGCACACACACACATACGCACACACACACACACACACACACACACACTCACACACACACACACACACACACGCACACACACACACGTGCAGTGTTGGCTCAGCAATGGCTGAGGTCAGTGATGGGGCGGGGTGTGGGCTGTGCTGCAGGGGATGGACCAGGACAGCTTTGAGAAGAAGCTCAACACCATGGAGCTGGGCTTCCTCCACAGCCAGCAGCTCTTCTGCCGGGACGTCCTGAAGCTGAAGCCGGGGCAGCGGGCGGTGGTCAGCAACGGCAGGGTGAGAGAGTGGGCGGGGCCAGGCAGGATCGTCGGTCAGGTGACAGAGAAAGCACTCTGGGTCGCAAGTTCAGATCCGTGAGCTGTTAGGCTGTCTTCTGTCAGATTTTAAGAAGATTTATAAAGAGGTGGATATATTGTGCTGTGACCACCCTTTCGTTTATTTGCTTTCCAGTGAAACCAGCAAGTAATTTATTTTTGTCAAGATATAATGCAGCAAACATACATTACAGGCCAAAAGTATCAGGCCACCTGTAGTTTTTAAATAAAGACCAGGAATATCAAGCAGCAGAAGGCAAATATCTTGTGTTGTCCAGCAAGCGAAACCATCGTAAACCATACTGCACCACAACTACAGGAAGAACTCAATGCAGCTGGAGAGAAACCAGTTCCCCTGACTACAGCGAAACGCAGACTAAGACCTGCGGGTCTACAATCTGCTTCTTTTTTTTTTCTTTTTTTTAAACAGCCATTCACTGTTTTCACTGGAAATTGAATAAATGAAAGGGTTTCTGGGTGCGAAATACTGTATGTATTTTGTAAATTGTATTTCCACAGAAATATTCGACATTTATCATTCTCTCCAGTTTGTTGCGTCTGAGTTTCTCTGCAGACAGTACATTTAAATTTCTGTTGGCGGTCGAATCATTCTCTGTCTGTGTCATTCTGATTTCTATCTAGATGTAAGAGTGTATTGTTCCGCCTGTGATTGTTGTTTTTCTTCTTTCACTTTTTTTTTGTTCTTATTCTTTTTGTATTTGAATAAGAGCCTTTTCTGGCTCTTGATTTCTTGTGTCTGGTCTCTTAGTCATCTGTGAAAGAGGCCGAGCCTGTGACCCGTGTAATTATTATTTGTGCTCCATTAGATTTTGGGGCCGTTTGACGAGGAGGAGGAGTTTGGCTTGGAGGACTTCCATTTGCTGGAGAAGATCACGCTCGGCACCTCGGCCCAGAAGATCAAAGCCCAGGTCAAGCAGACGGGCGCCAAAGGGAGACAGTGCGTCCGCTCTCTTTTGCTCTGACATCATTTCCTGTGGCGGTGTACTACTTCCTGCTCCATTTGCGCAGTGTATGATGAGAGCGCATGTTCAGGATCCTCTCCCCTCATTGTTTTCTGTTTGCTACAGAAACGTGTCAAACGCTACCGATGTCTTCAGCGCTAGCGTGCTCGCTGTTGCCTGTGAGAAAACGCAGGCCTAATCATGGCACCCCCTGGGGAATTGTGATGTGTGTGCAGTTTTTCTTTTCTCCAGCCAATCATCTGTGCGCACGTAGCACGGCGCTTTTCCCAGAATGCACTGCGGCGGGGAGCTCGGGAGCTGTCTCCAGTTGTAACGTGTCATAGCAGGGGATGCGGAGATTGAGTGAATGATTGGGGCTAATTAGGAGACAGAGCCGCGGGGCACTGCCCGTCTCCAGGGCGCCCCCTGGGGGCATCTCTGTCCACAGCGGGCGAGCCCGTGTCTGTCAGGACGGCCTCTTAATTACAGTTCAGCTGGTGTGCCGCTTATCCTCTCTGTGCCATTTATCACACCCCCAGAGCCGTCTTATGGAGACAGCCAATCATTGCACTCTTTCTGTTCAGGCCGGGCCAATCAGCGTGCTGTTTCTGTGTTGTTGGGTGCGGTGAGTACACCCAGCAGCCAATCATTGTGCTCTCTCACTCCTCGGCAGGGCCAGTGATTTGGTGATGAAGGTCGACGCCCTCCTGACCGCAGCCCCCAAAGGAGAGCCCCGGAGAGACGTCAAGTTCGCCAAGGACAAGTTCAGGTGAGAGGGGAAGATGGGGAGACAGTGATACTTTCCTTTTTTAGTCAGTTTTTTTCTGTTACTATTGTTGTTTTCATCCTTGATTTAAAATGTGAAATAAAGAATTTAAATGTGTTCATGTGTGGGAGGGAAAGAGCCAGCTGGAACTAGAGAGAGGGCCTTTTGGGTTTGAATAAAGTCTAACGTCGGAAATAGAGCCTTATTTGTTGTGTATTTATGTTTGTGCTGTGTGCGCGCTTGTGTGTCTGTGTAACATGTGCGTGTGTGTGCGTGCACACGTGTGCCTTTCCCAGTGTGCTCCACCTGTCTCCGCGGGAGGAGGAGGTGTTCTACGACGTGGTGGCGGTGGTGGACCCCCTCACCAGAGAGGCCCAGAAGATGTCCGCCCTGCTGATCGTAAGACGCTGCGGCTCCCTCGATCGCGCCTGATCACAGGCTCTCTGTCAGAGCACTGACACCAGAGCAGAACCACTGAGACCCAACAGATACCAATCAGCAGAAATAAGGGCTTCATTTCCTGTCTTCATCCTTTGAAATTTCACACAATCTGACAATCTGGGCCACAGACACGAGCTACTGAAGGAGTGTGACAGTGAGAAAATGAAAAATTCATTTTTAAATTTCCTCCACTAGACATTCTTTGTAATTCCTGCAGTGTTGGGGTTCATGTCGTATACTGAGTACAGCACATGCGACAGGTATATTTGCTTTTAAAAGCATGAAGGGAAGCGCGCCTCGTTTAACACTGTCACATTGTGAGACTGGTGAAGTTATGTCATGTGACGTGTGAGAGACATCTCTCTCTCTCACTCTCACTCACCCGCTCCCTCTCCCTCTCTTGCTCCCTCTCTCTCTCTCTCTCTTCTTTAATATGTGGGGGAGGGTCTCTGGGCAGCCAGTGTTTGGTGTTTGGAGTATAGCTGTAAAGAGTTTAATTTAGAGTTATTTAATCTGACCTCCATTAAACATTAAAGACACCAGGACACCAACTGTAAAATGACTAACACATTACTGTACATTTATTACTTTTCAATTGTATCTGATTTGAGCTGGAAAGTACTACTGTGCTGTCTGGAAAAGAGAAGTAAGATTTTCTTTATATCAATATGTCCTGTATATCTATATAAATGTATTATATATTTTTTTAAAACTACCATGAGTGCCTTATAGCTCTGACCATTTGTGAGTACTGTGGTTCTATCTGTCTGTCTGCCTGTCTATCTCCATTCGAGTCCATATCTTCTTCAGAGGTGCTGAATTTATTTTTGTTTTCCGTTTTACTACAGTGTAATTTATTGTTCAAAATAATGTATTTATTATTTATGGGTGGGCCGATGGCTGTGTTGCCATGCGCACTGACTGTATTGTGTGCCCGTCCAGGTGCTGAGCCGTGTGATCAATATGAACCTGCGGTTGTTCATGAACTGCCGGGCAAAGCACTCTGAGACGCCCCTGAAGAGGTGAGCTCCAGTGTGTCACCTGTCCAGTGTGAAACCCTGCCTGTATCCCCCCACAGGAAACCCTCCCCCTTCCTGTATCCCCCACAGGAAACCCTGCCCCTTCCTGTATCCCCCACAGGAAACCCTGCCCATTCCTGTATCCCCTCCCAGGAAACCCTGCTCCTTCCTGTATCCCCCCACAGGAAACCCTGCCCCTTCCTGTATCCCCCACAGGAAACCCTGTCCCTTCCTGTATCCCCCACAGGAAACCCTGCCCCTTCCTCTATCCCCCACAGGAAACCCTGCCCCTTCCTGTATCCCCCACAGGAAACCCTGCCCCTTCCTGTATCCCCCACAGGAAACCCTGCCCCTTCCTGTATCTCCCACAGGAAACCCTGCCCCTTCCTGTATCCCCCCACAGGAAACCCTGCCCCTTCCTGTATCCCCCACAGGAAACCCTGCCCCTTCCTGTATCCCCCACAGGAAACCCTGCCCCTTCCTGTATCCCTCACAGGAAACCCTGCCCCTTCCTGTATCCCCCCACAGGAAACCCTGCTCCTTCCTGTATCCCCCACAGGAAACCCTGCCCCTTTCTGTATCCCTCACAGGAAACCCTGCCCCTTCCTGTATCCCTCACAGGAAACCCTGCCCCTTCCTGTATCGCCCACAGAAAACCCTGCCCCTTCCTGTATCCCCCCACAGGAAACCCTGCCCCTTCCTATATCCCTCACAGGAAACCCTGCCCCTTCCTGTATCGCCCACAGGAAACCCTGCCCCTTCCTGTATCCCTCACAGGAAACCCTGCCCCTTCCTGTATCCCTCACAGGAAACCCTGCCCCTTCCTATATCGCCCACAGGAAACCCTGCCCCTTCCTGTATCACCCACAGGAAACCCTGCCCCTTCCTGAATCGCCCACAGGAAACTCTGTCCCATTGCCATAATAAGCGGAGCTTGTTCAGGGCTGCTCTCCTCGTTGGTAGCAGAGTGCTTTGGGTAATGCAGGGCAGTAGGGCTGTGGAGCTCTGCCAGAGTGTGCAGTGAACACAGCCAGTGCATTGATTCCCTTGCCTGTTTGTGTTTAAACGTGTCATCAGCCAAACCGGGGGGGTCTGGGCTATCGCACTCTTCCAGATACACATGAACCATGGAAATGAGTAATGTCTTTAGCACCAAAGCACTAGAAACCGCCACCGACCGCCTGCTTGTTTTTGTTAGCTTTTATCTGTGAGAAAAAGGCAAAAAAGACATTATTTATTGTCATGCGATTCATCTTTCTTGGCTGCATTAGCTGGAAGGTCAAAGCTAAGCATTAAGCCGACCTTGGGCAGTTGTAATAATGCAGGCACAATATAAATTCCACGCTCGTCGGAGGGATGCGAATTAAGAGGAGGTTGTTCCGCAGTTCCGCTCAGCTTGATACAGCCAATCACAGAGGCCCCTGAATAGCTTGGAATGACATTCAGCCGGTTACCGTGGCGAGAGGAGTTTTGGAATGATTCTTACCTGCTGCACTGTGGTCTGCAGTCAGAGTGTGTGGGAACTTGTGCTGGTAAACTCAGGAGATTAAACATGAAAGGGAACAAACAGCCGATATCTCCCCCGGCCAGCTTGCCTCCGTGGGTCAGTATCACTCTGAAAGGCTGCCGTTCTATCGGCAGCTGCCCTTACGTTTGACTAACAAATGAAAGCAAGAATGATTTTTTCTTTTTTTTTTTTACAGAAACACCGGGGAGTTCAGCAAACACTAAAAGTAACTCACGAAACTGAGTTTGTAACAAGTTTGTAAAAGCAAGGCTTGCATTTACTGGAGAGTTAAACTTAAAGTCAAATGCTTCTTGAATACAGGCAAAAGCTTTAAATGACAAAATGTATTGTTATTAGCGCTATTATTAGTATTATTAATGAAGCACTTTACAGTGAACTGGGGAAACTCAATCACCTCTCTCCACACTCACACTCTCACACTTCATACCAGAGCGTTAGCTTAGCTAGAGGGGGGTGGGGTGGGGGGGGGAGTTTGGGCCAGTTAAACTGGGGAATTATTTGGTGGCCCGGATAAGAAAGCAGTCATTAGAGCCGCCATTATCGGTGCCCTGGGGGACCCTGCAGCCAGTGGGATGAAGGCAGCCAGGATTTAATATTATATTAATAATCTTTTAATAATCTCTCTTGTTTCTTGCTTTAGACAGTGTATAAGATTGATTTAAAAGGTAATTAGGAGATTATGTAAGGACAGTGTGTCCCTGGGGGAAGGCTCTTAGAATAATGTTGAAGTGAAAGCAGGCCTCTCTAAGGAAATGGGGATTACTGTCTCATAATAGGCTGAGTTTTAAAATACTCTGCAGTCCTCTGCATCCTCATTTGTTACTCAAGTCACAGCCCTCGAGATCCAAGAACTGCTGGTTTTCCACCCTCCCTTTACCTGGGAGTCAGGTGTGAATACAGTCTGGCCAATCAGTAGCGCTAATTGTTCAGTGAATTACCTGGGGGAGAAGAAAACCATGGCCGGATTTGGATTTGAGGTCCAGATTTGAGTGTCCATTACTTAAGGGGTCAGACAGCTGGGTTTTCTCAACACCCTCTCTCTCTCTCTCTCTCTCTCTCTCTCTTTCTCTCTCTCCCTCTCACTCTCTCCTCTCTCTCTCCCTCTCACTCTCTCCTCCTCCTCCTCCTCTGCAGTTTCTACCGCTTCGTGCTAGAGTCGGACGTGGCGTTCCTGGCGAACAACACCCTTTCGGCCGGCCCCATGGCCCACTTCGCCGACATGCCCGAGTCGCCGCTGCTCACCCTCAACATGATCACCCCCGAGAACTGGATGGTGGAGGCGGTCCGGAGCTCCTACGACCTGGACAACATCCACCTGCAGGAGGTGCTCACACCCATATCTAACTCTGATCCACGTGCAGGAGGTGCTCACAGCCTAATCTCATTAGCCTTCTTAACTCTTATCACCCTGCAGGAGGTGCTGAATCCATACCAACCTGCATGACTGACTTGTTGTTGTTGACATGTGTTGGTTGTTGGTCATTTGGCTCTTTGCTTGATGGATTGGTTAGTCAATTGACTGGTTGATTCATTGATTGATTTAGTTGGTTGATCAATTGATTCATTAGTTGATATATTTGTTGGTTGATTGGATGCTGGTTGGTTACTATGTTACTTGGTTGCTTAGTTTGATGACAGATTGCTTAGTTGATTGATTTTAAATGCATTTAATCAATTCACTCACTAATTGTCGATATTTTGGTTTACAGTGATTAGCTAATTAGTTGTTCACAGTCAGTGTTTGTCAGCGATTGGTTTATTAGTTGATCCTGATCAGTGTTGATTAGTGATTGGTTAATTAGTTGATCCTGGTCAGGGCTGATTAGTGATTGTTTAATTAGATTGGTCAGTGGGCGACTCTGCGTCTGTCTCTCCAGGTGAGTGGCTCAGTGACTGCGGAGTACGAGCTGGAGTACCTGCTGCTGGAGGGGCACTGCTTTGACCTCTCCACGGGGCAGCCCCCCCGCGGCCTGCAGTTCATCCTGGGGACCAGGAACGACCCCCTGGTGCAGGACACCATCGTCATGGCAAACCTGGTAGGCTCCGCCTCCAGCCCCACCTTCCCATCCTCTAAAATGGGCACTTTCTTAAAGTTTTCCTTACATCAGTGTGCTTTTTGTGTAGGTGAGTTCAAAAGAAATATGTGCTTTTAAAAAGTGCTTTCACAGAGAAATATGTTCCTATTAGTTCATTATCTGGGTGCCACCAGTCCTTGTAGTACAATTGGAAGGGGGGTCCATAGTTTGAAAGTGAAAGTGAATGTAGCAGTTCTGTCCCCAGGGTAGTGTCTCCACCGTAGGTGTCTGCGCAGCTCCCAAAGCCTGTGTGCTTTCTGGGTGTGTGTTAAGCAGTGAATGTGATGGTGCGTCTGCTGTCGTTCTCCTTAATTCACCAGGGCTACTTCCAGCTGAAGGCCAACCCTGGGGCATGGGTGCTGAAGCTCAGAGAGGGCCGGTCTGAGGAGATCTACCAGATACTCGCGTGAGTCGCAGCTGTCCGGCTGACCCGTCTTTCCGGAACTTTACATGCTCTTCCTGTCTCTGGATATCAACATTATGTCACTTTCTGCGTTAAGTAGACTGTACGGCTGGGATGTTTTGGCTGTAGTGTTCTTGCAGTGACTCAGTTGTTCATGCACTGCACAGCCCTTTCTGCTGTATATATTGTCCTGGTTGCGTATGTGCCAGTCTGATTCGCTCGAGGCAAGAGTGACATCGCTATGGAAACAGTGGGTCCAGTGAGTTTCCGGAGGGAAAATAGCCTCTGTGTGTCCTACAGCTCACACGCTCCCCTCTCCCCTAAAATGTGTCGAGGACTCCTGTCCTCTCCCTTAATCTGTTCTCCTCTCCCTCCCTCTCTTCTCACATCCCTCTCTCCCTTCCCCTCCCTTCTCCTCCCCCTTCTCTTCTTTTCTCTTCCCGTCCTCTGTCCTCTGCTCCTAAATCTAATTTGTGGGGACCGAGTCCTTCCCTGAGTCTTTGGGGATGTGATTAGACTGCAGTGCACCTGCTGTCTGTGTTTGAGCCTGAAGTGATGTGCTCTGTGTACTGCTCCCTCTCTATATGTGGCTGCACTAAGCAGAGCTGAGAAGCAGGAAACTGCATTTTAGAGTCCTCTGCAGCGTGAGCTCTTCAACACTTAGTTATTCCACAGAGGTACATGATAAATGCACATGTCATTCCATGTTTTTCACCTTGGAATAGTAGTAGTGAACATGCCCATGTACACTCACACTCACAGGCTCACACGCACACTTGACTTGACTGGTGGAACAACGCGGTCGTACTACCCCTCGCTTACCTGTCCAGGTGAGCACTGCTCTGGGCTGCCCCGCCCCCACCCCCACCCCCATCCCCGCCCCTCTCCCTCACAGGTGTGGCTTCAGTCTCAGACACCAGCTCTAAACACCATGAGTACGGTCATATAACCTCAGCGAACCGTGCGTTTGGCTGTGGTAGGCAGATATGGCTCCCATTGAGAGCAGGGAAATGTGGCTGGAGATGAATGGAGACATTGCTTAGCCCCTGGCCGCAGTCCCAGAATGCACTGCCAGGCTGGATATGTATTGTGTTGGTGTTTACTCGTTTGCCACACTGGTGGTTGGGGAGCGCAGTCTCGACTTTTTGCCTCACGCTCCAGCCTGGACAGATGAGCTCGGCTGAGTCATGCTCCCAGAATCCTTTGCGTCACTTGCGCTCACAAATGCCTAGACGGGGGCTTGAAACGAGCATTGTCCTTTAATCAGACGTTTGTGGCTGTTTACTGGGCTCAGCCTGAGAGGCAGCTAGAGAGGAAAGTGTCTCGCAGCTTCTCTGGCAGGTTTATGTGTCACCTGGGCACGATGTCCTGGCAGTTAGTAATTATTCAAGGCGAAAGGAAGGCGTGTGTGTGTGTGTGTGTGTGTGAGTGAGAGAGAGAGAGAGAAACTGTGTGTGTGTGTGTGGGTGTGAGAGAGAGAGAGAGAGACTGTGTGTGCGTATGCGCGTGTGTGTGTGTTCCGTACATTTCTGTGATAATGCTCTTTAACATTCTTATCACAAGTTCTGATAACCATATTGAAGCTTTTTACTGGTCCAGCCATTAAAATATCTCATTTAAGTCCCCTACTGCTTCACTTTCTTACTGAGAATAACAAAATCTGAAAACAGTTATCCATCATTCACTCTTTCTCTGTATTTTCTCTCTTTTTCTCCCTCTCTCCTCTCTCTCTCTCTCTCGCAGGCATGATGGTACAGACTCCTCAGCAGAGGCGGGTGATGTCATTGTTGTGCTCAATAGTTTCCTCAGCAAAATCATCAAAGTCAGGGTAGGCATGGATGTAACATTCTGGGCCTTTGTAGCATCTTTTACAAGCCTGTTGTTGATTTATTATTATTATTATTATTATTGATCAAATGGTAAATGGTATAAAAAGAAATTTAATTCGTTTATTCGTTTGCTTTATTTCTTTAATTTGAACTGACCATGTGACTAATTTGGCTGCATCCTGTAAGTGTGCTTGTGTGTATGAGCCCCTGTTTCATACTGGGGGGTGCGTCTCTTTCACAGGTGCAGAAAAAGGCTGACAAACTGAGTGAGGATCTCCTTAGCGACGGTACAGAGAGCAAAGGACTTTGGGAATCCATAACAAGGTAATCACCTAAAGAACACAGTCTTCCAATTGATATCTGCACAATCGTAGTACACCAGAGTCAAAAAGTGCGCCTGCACAGACATATTCATGTCACAATCATTTAACTTTGTATGGGTGTGTGTGTGTACGTGTGTGTGTGTGTGCATGTGCTTGGGGGTGTGCATGCGTGTGTATGTATGTGTGTGTATGTGTGCATGCATGTTCACACACTCTCTTAACTTTGTTACTTGTCTGCTTCTCGCCACCTGCTCACCTTATGTGAAGGGTGTGGAAATCTGTGGAAAGAAGGTAGGAAGTCTCTCTAACTAGATTGCTGTGTCTTCATTGGCTGTCTCTATTCTGTGTGTTCATTGGCTGTCTGTTCAGTTTCACATCAGTTTGTAAAACACTCACCCTTTTCTGCATGATAAATGTCTACTATGTTTAATTTTGGCTGTTCTACACATTTGATGCAAAGACATTTCCTCTGTCCTGTTTCACCAGTATTAAGTGTGCAGCCATTTTGTTTCCCGCAGAATGCAAGATGTTTTGTGTGCTTTCCTTGTGTCACGATAAATACCTTCCTCTTTTACCTCTATTTGGCATTTATTTCTATCCTCAGCTTTTTGTTTGAGGGTACATGGATGATATGTAATGATTATGCTGACCAGGAAAATTTAATTTCCACAAAACAATTTCAGGAAACTTTTCGTGACATTATACAAAAACATAAAACAAATTTTCTTTCTTATTCATACAAATTAGAAAGACAGTGTGCCCTTGTGGTTTAAGGGTGTAACAGGGAATGCCGCTTTACTCACATGTAATACCGCATACTACGGTTGCATATGTGATGATACTCTTTTACGCTATTATTTAAAATCGCAGTAGCAGCTGGGTTAAGTAAGTGTTTTGCTGTAAACGATTGCTCCTGGTTATGTAGGTTAGGAAGCAGCACTGTGGACGTATTTCATCGGGCTAATAGGCCTTAAGAAGGGCTCTGTACTCATGCAGAGTCAGGCCTGAGGACAGCTTTGAGCTGCTCAACCAGCAGCTCCCACCATTCAGGGACGTCAAGGCAGAAATCCCACCAATCAGAATGCTTTCCAGCCGACTTGGGAGGGGTTCACTCGGAAGAGAATCTGTGCAAGGTGGATGGATGCGGCTGTCATAGTAATGGATGGGGCTGTCATAGAAACAAACCCCCACCCTGCTGTCTCAGCTCCCTTATCTCAGGGTCCACACCTTGGTCACATGCCAAGTGACAGCGACCCCCCAGAATCAGTCTGCCATGACGAGAGAACCGACTTCCGTGCTGTGCCACAGCAACAGTCCTAACACACTCCCTATGGGCAGGGGGGATGGTGTAACTGCTGCGTGTTTGACTGTTTGAAAATGTTTCATTAAATAAGAAAATAATTAAATTAGACTCAGAACAGAGTAGTAGTGGAAATTTGGAGTGGAAATGGAAGTGATTTCATAGTCTAACGGTAGAGACTGGAGGAGTATGCGTAGAGTCACCCCGATGTTTGTGAACTCTTTTCTTTGGTGTACGCAATCAAACGGGGACTAGCTGCTGGAGTGGTTCGGTCGGTATAGCCTCATAGCTAACTACTCGACCATGCCTTGATGCTGCTTTACGAGCCCCTAGTTACACAAATGCAGCATGGCAGGCTCAGCAGCCATTGGCAGGTGTGCTGCTGGCTGCCTGAATAGGCGTCTCCTCGAATGTAGACCCTGTGATGTGGTGCATTTAATACTGTTATAGTGGTGCAATCGGTGTGATATATGTAGCTATGTTGGTTGTTGTATACAGTCTGAAATGTCATTGTATTATGTCATTGTCATTGAGGGGCGACATAGCTCAGGAGGTAAGAGCGGTTGTCTGGCATTCGGAGGGTTGCCGGTTCGATCCCCGCCCTGGGCGTGTCGTAGTGTCCCTGAGCAAGACACCTAACCCCTAACTGCTCTGGTGAATGCGAGGCATCAATTGTAAAGCGCTTTGGATAAAAGCGCTATATAAATGCAGTCCATTTACCATTATGATAGACTGTGTGGTGTATGTAATTGTGTTGTGTGAGTATGATCATGGTGTGTGTCACAGGGTCGTTGTATGAAGATGTATGTAACCGTTGTGTATTGGATTGTTTGATAACTGTGTTGTATTGTCATGTAATTTTACTGTATTGGATTGTAGCGTAATTGTGTTGTATTGTGTAATGTGTGTGATTCTGCTGTGTAATGTGTGTTATTATGCTGAGTTGTGTGATGTGTGTGATGTATGCTCTGTTGTGTAATGTGTGTAATTGTGTTGTATTGTGTGATGTGTGTTATTTTGCTGAGTTGTGTGATGTCCTCCCACAGTCTGACCGGTGGGAGGTCAGAAGACGGGCAGAAGAAGGACGTGTTGAACATCTTCTCGCTGGCCTCGGGCCATCTGTACGAGCGCTTCCTGAGGTGAGGCGCCCACACGCGCGTCAGTCTGCTGACCCCTGCTAACCCCGCCCTCTCCTCCTCTACCTCCTCTCTGTTTCCTCTGAACACCCTCTTCCCTCTCTCCATTTCTATCACTGCCTCTCCTTCTCTACCTCCTCTCTGTTTCCTCTGAACACCCTCTTCCCTCTCTCCATTTCTATCACTGCCTCTCCTTCTCTACCTCCTCTCTGTTTCCTCTGAACACCCTCTTCCCTCTCTCCATTTCTATCACTGCCTCTCCTTCTCTACCTCCTCTCTGTTTCCTCTGAACACCCTCTTCCCTCTCTCCATTTCTATCACTGCCTCTCCTTCTCTACCTCCTCTGTTTCCTCTGAACACCCTCTTCCCTCTCTCCATTTCTATCACTGCCTCTCCTTCTCTACCTCCTCTCTGTTTCCTCTGAACACTCACGCCCTCTTCCCTCTCTCCATTTTTACTGCTGCCTCTCCTTCTCTACCTCCTCTCTGTTTCCTCTGAACGCCCTCTTCCCTCTCTCCATTTCTATCACTGCCTCTCCTTCTCTACCTCCTCTCTGTTTCCTCTGAACGCTCACACCCTCTTCCCTCTCTCCATTTTTACCGCTGCCTCTCCTGCTCTCTTCATTTTGTTCAATTGTGTTGAACAATTGACCAGTTAAAGGTATATGCTTGTCATCATTATCATAGACAGTAGCAATGCTTAGTACTTACACAGAACATCCTGTAACAGCAGGAGGTAGTCGTCAGTATCGTCACAGGCTGTGGCAGAAGTCTGCATATTCTGTATTGCCTAATTCACACACTTTGTCTTTCCCTCTCTCTGTCACCCTTCCTCCCTCCCTCACCGCCTCTCTTTCTTTCTCCCTCCCTCCCTCTCTTTCTCTCTCCGTGTGTGTTCCAGAATAATGATGCTCTCTGTGCTGAAGCACACCAAAACGCCTGTCAAGTTCTGGTTCCTCAAGAACTACCTCTCCCCTTCCTTCAAGGTAATAAATTCTCTGCACGGCACCCACCCCACACTTCCCTCCCCCTGCCCCCCCAGTCCCCCGCAGTACCTCCCTGCTCGCAGGAGCAGATCAGGTGGTGGTTTTTTTTGGCGTAGATAGATAAAAGGATGGTGGGGTGTGCTATTTCTCTCTCTGTTCGTCCCGCTCTCCTCATCGGCCAGAGCCGAAACACGGGCACCCAGCGCACCCTACGCACGCAAGTCAGGAACAGCAGACCCAGACCCAGGGCCAGAGGGGGAGGGGGCAACTGTTTCTGGAACAGTCCGTTTGATAAGAATGCTTTCCTAGGTGCTTGTACGTCGCTTTGGATAAAAGCGTCTGCCAAATAAATGTAATGTAATGTAATGCTTGCAAGCTGGGACAAAATGAGGGGGGAGCATTAAGCAACCAGAGAGAATTTCAGAAGAGACAACAGTAAATAGAGCGTACAGGTTATTCAACGTGTCTCTCATCCGCTCGTCTGGGGGGCGTGGGGGGGTGGGGGGGTGGGGGGGGGGGGGTAGAACCAAAACGGGCTGCTATTGATAAAACTGTTGTATTTTAGGCATCTGGTCTCTATTGGCCAGCTGTGCTGAGCTCAGTGTTGATAATTGCTTCTCCATGCAGAAGTAGGGTTCGGTCTCCAGTCGCTGCCTCTGATTGGCTCTGGAGGATATGCTGGAGCTCACGGTGGCTTTTTTTAAAGTGGTGTTGCCTGTCCCCGGAACTTGAGAAATGAAGTTCTGAAGATGATTTCTCCTCTCTCCTCGGGCAAGTCTGGGCCTGGGGACAAACACGCGCTCCCCTCCACGCAAGGGAGGCCCTCACACTGAGGAGTGTCCACATTTGGACACATTTTGAGATCTGTCTGGTTTCTTGTTGATTTCTTCTTTTCTCCACTGTCATGCACATGGATGTGTGCGTTGCATTGCAAGTTATTAAGCTCTGTAATTCACCCTTATTTCAGTCAGACATGAGCTCACTCCCTTTCTGCCTTTCTCTCTGTTTCCTGCTCTCTCTCCCTCCCCTCTCTCTCTCTTTCTCCCACTCTCTCTCCCTCCCTCCCTCTCTCTCTTCCTCCCTTTCTCTCCCCCTCCCCTCTCCCTCTCTCTCCCTCCCTTTCTCTCCCCCCTCTCCCTCCCTCCCTCCTCCCTCTCTGTGCAGGAGTCCATCCCCCGCATGGCTGAGTCCTATGGCTTCAGATATGAGCTGGTTCAGTATAAGTGGCCTCGCTGGCTGCACCAGCAGACGGAGAAGCAGCGCACCATCTGGGGCTACAAGATCCTCTTCCTGGACGTGCTGTTCCCGCTGGCCGTCGACAAGATCATCTTCGTGGACGCCGACCAGGTGACCCCAGGGGGGTGGAATTGGTCTAAACTGGGGGTGGGGGGGGGACCCTTGTTCGTTGCCGTGGGCCGCTCTCACTCGACACCGCAAAGTTTCCTCCCCCATCCACAGCCACGCGTGAAAGCAATTGCGGTTTTTTTTCGCTGATTTTGAACGAAAGGCTTGCATTCCACCAGCTGAGTTACTGGCACAGGCACATACTGTTAGCTTGAGCATGATGTTTATTTGATGCAGTGGACATATTTCACCCGACTGGAGAGAAAATCTGGAGACGTACACATCAATCAACCGCACAACTGTGCCGCACATTTTTACAGCGAATAATATCACATAATTTCATATCCCTGCTCACCATAAATCACTGCGTGTTTGGTGTCCTTTGCAGAGGCGATTGGGTGTTGTTAGTGCCAGCGTGTTGAGCCGGTCTCTCTCTCTGCTCAGATTGTGAGGGCGGACCTCACTGAACTCAGGGACCTGGATTTGGAGGGCGCCCCCTATGGGTACACCCCCTTCTGCGACAGCCGGAAAGAGATGGACGGCTACCGCTTCTGGAAATCCGGGTACTGGGCCTCCCACCTGGGGAACAGGAAATACCATATAAGGTAATGCTGACTCTGAGCACCTTTGGCATGTGTAACACTGAAACGGCTTGGCCTGTAGATCTGCTGCATCATCTGCATAGTCACTCAGCCAAAACTCAAAACGGCTGTCATTTATTGAAAATTTCAAGAAAAAATGAATAATCATTGGGATATGTTCCTGAGGTGAGTTTTATTTTGGAGCACTTTGTCGAACAGGGAAGGTCAGAAGTGTGCTGCTGTTTTAAGCATGCATAGTGTCAGCTTGTGTAGACCGGCGTGCAGTGTAACCGGCCGTTACCAGGCCAACGCCGCCGCCCGTCACACGGCCTCCTGGCACGCGGCTCTCCTGCCGTGAGAAACGCACCAGCCTATCGCCCGGCCCCGAGCCCACACCAGAGAGCGTGGACGCCGTGGAGCAAGGCCTGCTGGGAAATGTGGATCGTTTTATTGAACTCCTTCCCATTGTGTAGCCACACGCTGAGCACACAGGTCTGATAAAGGGGGCGTGGGCAGGGGGGTAGGCAGGGGGTGTGCAGGGGGGTAGGCAGGGGGTAGGCAGGGTGGTAGACGGGGGGGGTGGGGTGGGGGTGTTGACTCCGCAGGCTTTGTGTTCTGTGTCTGACTCTCCGGAATAGTCTCTGTCTTCTGATGTTACCAACGGTTCTTTGGATATGGATATTTAAACTGCTGTGGGCTGTGGGTTTGGACCGGCTTTACTTGAAAGGCAGTCTTGGAGAAATGCAGTCCAGGTTTTCTCTTGGAAGTGGAGTACTGGGGAGCTCAGAGCGGTGGAATAAGCCAGCAGTGTTTGTCCCTTGGCTCCCCTTGCTGCTGACGTTCCAACCAACCAAAACTCTTTTCTCATTTATTCCAGTTAACTCCATTCACAGGGTGTGGCCTTTCTTTTGTTTTTGCCTAAAAACATGTTTTTGAGTCTGTTTTGGGACATATCGCAGGGCTGTACAGCTAATGAACTAATTGGACCAATTCAGCATGTGTGATTGGATGGAGCACAAACTGGAACAGCTGACTGTGCTGCAGAGCGGCCCTCCTGGAGCTGGGTTTGGCGCCCCCTGGCGCTGCTTGCAGTAACTACAGCCTGTGTCCTGCGCTGTGTCCTGTGCTCCAGTGCTCTGTACGTGGTGGACCTGAAGAAGTTCCGGAAGATCGCTGCCGGGGACCGGCTGCGTGGGCAGTACCAGGCCCTGAGCCAGGACCCCAACAGCCTGTCCAACCTGGACCAGGTGAGACCGCAGATCCTTCCTCTCTATAATCCTTTCCTCTCTGTCTCTCCCTCTCCTTTCCCCTTCCCCTGCCTCTCTCTGTCACCTCTCCCTCCCTCCCCCTCCCCCTCCCCCATATTGATCATTCACCCTTGTGATTGGTTTCCAGTAACTCTGGTGGGGTCCTGAAGAAAACATCCTCACGTCCAAATACAGCGTCGGTATTAAAATTCCACCACTGCAAAGTAAAAGACCTTTTTAAAGCCAGCCCATTTAATCACTGCCATAAATCTTAAACTCTTTAATTATCAGCCACTTTTTTTGGGAGGTGCGGGACGCTGAAATTGCCGGCATGTTTATATATTCCAGCTATAAATGTGCCTCCCTGACAGATGATTTCTTAGATTTAAGTTTAATAATAATTCCACTATGGCTGTAAGTGGCTTTCGAATATTTCACAAAGTGCTGAGTGCATACAAACTGAGCTATTCCAGTTTCAGTGCAGTTTTACATTCATTAATGTCCCAGTACCTGCTCTTCTGGTGTACTTCTGGTGGCTCGGATGGGTCAGTTTCTGACCTCTAGGCCCTGTGGCCTGTGATTTCTCAGAGTAATAATACAGGGCACATATTAAAGTAAAACGTTTTAATAATAATGTAAGAAAGTTTTACGATGTGAAAAGGCCGGTGTGATATTGCCAACTGCCTTTGGAGCATCCAGCAGCTGTGTTTATCCCACTCAGGAGTTCCCGAGAGTCAGTGCCTCTGTTCCTCTGTTTCATGGCCTGGCTAACTGTAGTGTGTATGTACAGCTCTACATGGGAAAGCAAGACTTATATGAGATTTCACTTACTAACTAAATAATGTCCCCTTGCTCTACTGGTAGAAATATGAGCCTGATGAAATTTTGTGTCTGAATTCTTCCTTTGTAACCATGAAATTTGACATCTGGAAGTTTAGTTGCCTTTCTCTAAGTTCTCCTGTTCTCCTGTGGTGTCCGTGTTCTTACGGGGTGGTCTTGTGGGTTTTGGTAAGACTGCGATCACTGCTCACTGGTGCTGTTTCTCCTCTCTCACTGCAGGACCTCCCCAACAACATGATCCACCAGGTGGCGATAAAGTCCCTGCCTCAGGAGTGGCTGTGGTGCGAGACCTGGTGTGACGACACATCGAAGGCCAAAGCCAAGACCATCGACCTGGTCAGTATACCTTAGCCAAGACCATCGACCTGGTCAGTATACCTTAGCCAAGGCCATCAACCTGGTCAGTATACCTTAGCCAAGACCATCGACCTAGTCAGTATACCTTAGCCAAGGCCATCAACCTGGTCAGTATACCTTAGCCAAGACCATCGACCTGGTCAGTATACCTTAGCCAAGACCATCGACCTGGTCAGTATACCTTAGCCAAGACCATCGACCTGGTCAGTATACCTTAGCTAAGACCATCGACCTGGTCAGTATACCTTAGCCAAGGCCATCAACCTGGTCAGTATACCTTAGCCAAGACCATCGACCTAGTCAGTATACTGTAGCCAAACCATTAACCTGGTCAGTATATCATAGCCAAGATCATTGACCTGGTCAGTATATCACAGCCAAGACCATTGACCTGGTCAGTATATCACAGCCAAGACCATTGACCTGGTCAGTATACCGCAGCTAAGAGCATCAACCTGGTCAGTATAAAGCAGCCAAGACCATCAACCTGGTCAGTATACCATAGCCAAGACCGTTGACCTGGTCAGAGCAACACGCGGTCCAGTCAACCATATGTCATCCTAATCAGTACAATACACACATTGTTCAATCAGCCAGACATTAGTCTGGTCAGTAAACATGGACTGTTCAACATGTGTTATGTTGTTTCATAATTTTTTCCTTAAACTATTAAGATAATGTACGTCTGGCTCATTAGCGTTGGCTTTGTCTTTTAATTCTTCATCATCTACCAGATGGTTAGTTTTATTGCCCATGTGTCCTAACTTTCACCATTTAGGAGCCTATTGATTCTCCTAAACCTTTAATTTGACCAGTAAAATAATTTTGTTGCCTTTTTTATGTAATTGTCTACAATAAGCACAATGTGAACATGGGACTTTTATTCTTCATGCCATGCATCGCTATTTCTGACATAATGTGGCTTTAGAGGGAAAATAATGTTTTTGAACATGAAAAGCACCTAATTAAGAAAAATCAGTTTGTTATAATTCTCGGATTGCAATTGTGGTTTGGGAACCCCTGGACTAGCAGACACTTTAATTGTGGTCTCACTTTCACTTGAGCACACCTAGGTAGTGTAGCACTCCTTACGTAGAAACTAATTTTAAATCAAAATTTAAATAAACCAAGCAAAAGGCATGGAAAACAGGTTGACATTCGACGGTGTGCCTTAGATTGATGGGTGTGCTGCCTTTGGGTTTGGCGGTCAGTGAGGGATGACGGGAGCCTCCCGTTAAAGCGATTCCGCCTCAGCCTGCGGGCAGGACTGCCGGAGCCGCCGCCGATGTGGGGATCCCTGATTTTCTCCGACTCGCCGCACGGCGCGTCACCCCAGGCTGCGTGCTCCGCAGACGCACCCCGCAGCCGGGGGACGGGTGTCGGCCGTCTGCACGCGCCGATGTGCGGTCATAGTGAACAGCTGCTCCGGTTAGCGCTGCTGGAGTCGCCCCAGGGTTACTCATCATCATTGCAGCCCTGATGCTGGGCGACGTGCAGTTTTATACAGTATCTCTCAGCACAGCTCCTCCACGTGGACAGGCGGGATGTTCTCGCTGAAGAGATTTGGGTGATGTGCGGTGCTCTGCTTCACCGTGACCAAGCCCCTTCCCAGCTTGAAAGCAATCATCTGCTTTTCTGCAGACTTCCCTGTGACACCCTGTGATGTCATACCTGATATCTGTGATGTCATCCCTGCTCAAACAGGACCGTGGCAGCACGCTGTGTGCTGAAGCTGTAGGGCGGGAAGGGGGGTGTATGGGGGGGTGTGGGATAAGACTCTTTTTAACACCCCTCCTCATGTCCCTGCCAGACATCACATCCCTTAGGCAATCGCACCTTGCTGCCAGGAATAGAGCATTCATTTACACCATTTCCTGTTTCCTGTCTCTTCCCTGGGAGGTGGGCTGTGCCCGTGTCACCAGGGAGACGCCTCATCGCTGTCTGTGTGTGAAAGTCGCACTTGTTCTGCAGACCAAACTGACAAACACCACTTTGGCAGCCCAAATCATAAACATTTCAGTCTCTTGAGTTATGCTTTGCTTGACAATCCCACCTGCCTGTGTATATATGCATTAAAAATTTTATTATCCAATTATCAAAATACATTCTGGGTGCAGTTACATGATGGTATAAGTCCGATATTAGTCATTACGCTGGGTATATGGAATGCATTTCTTTGTTCTTAAGAAATAAAATGAATTAAGTTTATTTAACCCAAAGGCCATAATTGTATTATTATAATAATAATATATTTTAATTAATTTTGTATAGAAATGAGGAATCGGGTTGGCAAATTGACCAAAATAAAGATGGCTGCCCTGCCAGTGAATGAAGCCCAGTCCCTGTACTCTGGGATGAAGCCAGAGATTGTGGTTCTCTTTCAGAGAACAAATAAATCCATTAAAATTTTATTGTTTGAGGGCATGAGCTGCAGTAAATAAGTGATGTTATTTATTGCTTAAGAGTATTGGAATGATTTTATTAAGTTCTATTAAGGGAAGAGGTGTGTTTTCTCAGTGTTTGAATATCCAGGAATATTAATAAATGGGAAAGCGTTGTCTCTGTGAAAAATTAAAATCATATGCCATACAACATGGAATTATTCAACACAACCATCAGAAACCAACCAGTACTTGTTCTAGTACTGAACAAATGCTACCCATAACTCAAAGACTTTTGTGGGAAATTGGCTTTACTTTTATTTTCAAGAAGTCATAACCTAGTTTTACTTTCAAGTCATAACCATAAGTAATACTGACAGATAACATAGAGTTTCACTTTAGGATATTGTAAAAGGAATGACAGATTTCTTTTAGACCCAGTAGTTAGTTACTCAGCCCTGTGCTCTTTGCATTGAAATTTGTCTCTTCCGACTATTGAAGCCAAAGTATTGAGTAGTTGTGTGCAGGTTGTGAGTCGGATGTGAGTAGGTTGTGGTGCGTTTGCCGTTCCCATGCAGTGTAATAACCCCAGGTTGTGAGCAGGTTGTGAGTAGGTTGCCTGTAGGGTGTGAGCAGGTGCGTTTGCTGTTCCCATGCAGTGTAATAATACCAGGTTGTGAGCAGGTTGCCTGTAGGGTGTGAGCAGGTGCGTTTGCTGTTCCCATGCAGTGTAATAACCCTAGGTTGTGAGCAGGTTGTGAGTAGGTTGCCTGTAGGGTGTGAGCAGGTGCGTTTGCTGTTCCCATGCAGTGTAATAATCCCAGGTTGTGAGCAGGTTGTGAGTAGGTTGCCTGTAGGGTGTGAGCAGGTGCGTTTGCTGTTCCCATGCAGTGTAATAACCCCAAGTTGTGAGCAGGTTGTGAGTAGGTTGCCTGTAGGGTGTGAGCAGGTGCGTTTTCTGTTCCCATGCAGTGTAATAACCCCAGGTTGTGAGCAGGTTGTGAGTAGGTTGCCTGTAGGGTGTGAGCAGGTGCGTTTGCTGTTCCCATGCAGTGTAATAACCCTAGGTTGTGAGCAGGTTGTGAGCAGGTTGTGAGTAGGTTGCCTGTAGGGTGTGAGCAGGTGCGTTTGCTGTTCCCATGCAGTGTAATAACCCCAGGTTGTGAGCAGGTTGTGAGTAGGTTGCCTGTAGGGTGTGAGCAGGTGCGTTTACTGTTCCCATGCAGTGTAATGACCCCAGGTTGTGAGCAGGTTGTGAGTAGGTTGCCTGTAGGGTGTGAGCAGGTGCGTTTGCTGTTCCCATGCAGTGTAATAACCCCAGGACTAAGGAGCCGAAGCTGACCGCGGCAGTGAGGATCGTGCCGGAGTGGGCGGAGTACGACAGAGCCGTAAAGCGCCTGCTAAAGAGCGTCCAGGACGCCGCAGAGGCCAAAGGTCATCCTTCATCAGCGCCACACAAAGAAGGTCAGTTGGGCCATTACCCAATGAACACACCATTAGGTATGCCACACAGTGTATCATAACCCTCTCATCTACATGAGCACTGTGCCCTACCCCCGTATCCTGTTATATAGTAGCTGCTCCCATCCAGAGCCAGAGACATAAGTGCACACAAACAGGCTTGGGCACTGAAGACCTAATGCCAGGTCATTGCAGCCACAGCCAATAGGAGCCTTTACAAGGACACGCCTGTTAAACTACACCTCTTACCTGTGTCCTCCTCCAGCTATGGCCATAAAGCTTCTAGACAAAGGTTTGGAACTTGTCTGCATTCTTCTGAATGTTAAGGCCTGCCCGAAGGTCTGGTTGGCAGTTTAGAAGAAAGAGCACATTGTTTGTCTCTCAGTGAGTCGTAGAGTTTTTATATGCTGGCAGTGCAGTTGGATTAGCTGGGAAAAAAAGTTATTTATTCAGGTTTTTTTTTTTTCTTCCCCTGCCTCGACAGGCTTGCGGCGTGACGAACTTTAGCAGCCGTCTCTGGTCAAGCCGAACAGGGAACAGCGCGATGTTGCACTTTATCCTTCAGTGGATAGCCTCAAGACTGAAGACCGAAGATTTCTGCTTCTGTTAAAAAAAAAAGAAAAAGGAAAAAAAAGACACACAAACATTGCCAAGAAGTATTAATCACAGAGTTTCAAAGATGTATATGTGCAAGAGAAATACTTACATGTTTTGTTACAGGTTTAATAGTTTTCTAAATAAAGGGAGTACTTTATTGGGGGCAGCACTGTGCTTTAACCCTTTCCTGGCTGATCAAAGCCGGGGACAGAGGTTTAGGAGCAGGAGAGGGGGTGATGTGGACAGTCTGTGGACTGCAGTGCCCACAGAGCATGAACAGGCTGCGTCTGTCTATCTGTCTGTCTGTCTGTCTGTCTCTGTCTCACAACCAGAACAAAGACATTTATTGCACTGATACAGCAAATGGGACAGGTAGCCGGTCCTCTTCGTTTCCACGGCAACAAGACCCTTTACCAAATTGAAGTGACTGATTGAGGGCATCAAAATGTTGTTGTGGGGGGTGGGGTAATGGTGGGGCTGATGGGAAAGAGGGATGTCAGTGCATTTAAACTTGTCTATGTTAGGTTTATTTATTTTTCGTTATATATATTTTTTGTCATTTTAAATCCTGTGCCAGTACAGTGATTGATCTTTCCCTTCTGTCACAGCTGAACTGTCTTCAACATGTGTCTGCTGGAGCAGCCAAGTTACTGACATTATTACAGACATACGTACTTTATGCAGCTGACATTCATAATGTCAGGAGAAGAAAATCATATTTTTACGCCCTCAAGGCTGTGGTCCAGCAAGGCTTTGGCGAGTGGTACTGGTGGGTGGTCTACCAATCAGTGACACAGGCAAACCGAAAAAACTGACCCTTCTGGTGACACTGAAACACTACGGGGCCGTGTAGTGAGTCTGATTTAACATGATCATTCTGAGTCTCTCTCTCTTTACCAGGGAGGGGGGAAAATCTTGCCATTGCAAATTGTCACATATAAGAGGAAGACAATCCTTAAGTGTATACCAAAACCTTTACAAGTCTAAAGGTTGTTTAATTCTTATGTTCCAACCTAATTTCGAAGGAGCTCATTCCATGTGTAGCGTGTGCAGCTAGGACAGCTACGATCAGGCATTCCAATATTGTGGGGAAGTACTAAATAATAGTGATGATAATAATAAAGAGCAGGACCAGTCGCTTTTTACGCACAGACGATCTCTTCAGTGAGGTGGAGTATGCTGATGCATGCCAGCCATTTCCATGTCCCATTGTAAGATTGCAGAATTGGAACAGATGCTGTAGTTTGATACTTTTGTGCATTTTAATTGCCTTGAAGTCTAAGGAATTGTGTTTTCTCAGGAATAAAATGTATGGATTCTGTGCTGCTATTTTTTGGGTGTTTATTTAACATGTAACCAAGGAAGTCTCACTTATTGAAATCCCTTTTCCATCAGATGAGAAAGAAGATAGTGGTGTACAGTACTGGGCTCAAAGACTGACTGCACTGTCTAATATTCAGTGCTTATGTTTTACTCTGGGTTGTGGATACAGTCCAATCACTGAATTCACAGCTATTGAAAATGAAACCCAGGTATGAAGGTGTTCTCATCTCTGTTTAACAGCTCAGTGGAGCCCTTCAGATCCACTTCCTGCTGAACATGCTCAGTTCACAATGTGGTGAGTTGTTACTGAGCATGCTCGAAGACATCCTTGATTTTCTTTCTCCCTGTGCACTGAGCATGCTCAGTATCAACTCATCCCACCAAACCACTGGCAGATGTATTGGAGGTTTTATAGCTATAGAAACATTACTGCAGCCTCAGCAGTGGTGGCACACTGTCAGAACTCCCAGTTCAGACAGTTTTGATTAAGTTCTGATTAGATTCTGCATAAATAGACCATTACTTAATATTCTGTTTTACAATGTTTATATAAAAAATAGCTTATGTGTTCAAAATAGTAATTAGCAGTTAACTCTAATTTCATTCTTTCTGAGAAAAGTCTTTGCATTGATTGAATCACATCCTAATTTCTCAATTCTGCGCCTGCGAGTATGATTTCCTATGCATTACTGGAAGGATGTGTGGTTGTGGGTGGCACGGTGGTGCTGGGGATAGCACTGTTGCCTCACAGCAAGAAGGTCCTGGGGCCTGGGCCGTTCTGTGTGGAGTTTGCGTGCTCTCCTTGTCTGCGTGGTACTTCGGTTTCCTCCCACAGTCCAATGACATGCAGGTTAGGCTAATTGGAGATTGTAAATTGCCCGTCGGTATGAGTGTGTGAGTGAATGTTGTGTATACCCTGTGACTTGCCCAGTGCACGCTGGGATTGGCTCCAGCACCCCCTGCAACCTTGGCCAGGGGTAAGCGGGTGTGGATTTGTGGTTGTGACTGACCTGAGCATCATTCCGCAGTGTGGATCTCACAGTATGGGTGCTTCTGCAGTTTCAATCTTCACAAGCAGGCCAAGGAACAGGGCTGTGTGTAATCGGCAGGGCTGTGTGTGATGAGCAGGGCTGTGTGTAATGAACAGGCCTGTGTGTGATGTTTACAGTTTACAGAGCTGCTGACCCCCCCCCCCCCCCCCCACCCCCCGTTCCTCCTCCCCTTGGTTTACAGAGCTCCCGTCTCCAGCTGAAAAGTAAACTGCAGTTTAACTTTTACTTTTACCTCAGTTTCTACTTTACTGCATTTCCACCCAATGATCTGGACCACTGGCTGTAACAATTGATTTGTGTTCTATTGATTTTTAAGGGAAAGCAGGAGCCAGCTATACCCTATGGCCCCTCAGGAGGAGAGGTGCAGATCCCTGCCGTGGACTCGGTGAATGAGCTGCCTGTGTGGGCAGAGTGGCCTCTCCTCGTTATGTGTTATTATGCTCTTGTGTTCTTAAAGGGCAGTCTTACCTGCAGAAGAGATTGTACAGACGCCACTTAGTCATGCTGCTCCTGGTCACCAGCCGTGATGCAGTAAGGGTTTACATCTGGGGAATCTGTCTGCTTAGGGGATGAAGAGAAACTGGTGATCTTTTTTAAATGGATGGTTGTGCAAAATTGTTTTCCTTGTAAGGGACACCTTCAGAATGTCAAAATTTGTGCACTTTAGAGGGCACAATTTGAGAATAGTTTAGCTTTCGACCGCTATTTAGGTTAGTATATTTAACTGGAGTCTGAAAGCCATTTCAAGCTTTCCGGAAAGGGTGGACAGTCAGTAGGTCATTTTTGAATGAATGGAAAAAGCCACAGCAGAGCAATTAGCTGAACATGCCACTCATTCTCTAGACCCTATAATATAGCGCAGTGGTCCATACAAAGTGTTGGCACTTCCTACCAAACGCACTGTGTTTCTGTGATTGAATTAGCCTGTAGGCTGGAGAGTAGTTTGGAGGACTGAGTGAGACAGGCATTCCAGGGCAGTCAAGCCAGTCAAGGTGACGAGGGGACAGGCTTGCTGGTGTTGTCATTAAGGGGGGAACTCACACAAGTTTAACTGCAAGGCACTGGAGCTTTGGCCTGCTGTGAAAGCACCTGTCAGGGACTTTAATAGCCAACAACCCCTCACTCGCGACTCAACAGTTCTGTTGCCATGGTGCTGTTGAAGATGAAGTCTTTGTAAAGACTCTGGTTGCAGAACGCCGAGATGGCCCCTGATTGCCATGCTAAGAACTACACCCTAAGAGCAATCCAGTGACACATACATTTAGGGTTTTTTGTTCTCCCGGTGTGAGAGGTCGCTGCAGGTAGTATATGTCTAGAAGGACCTAGAGGGAAGACCAGAGTAGGCCGGGAAAGAACATCCATCCATTGTCTATTCCGCTTATTCCTGATCAGGGTAGTGGGAGGTGCTGGAGCCTATCCCAGCATGCATTGGGTGAATGGCAGGAATACACCCTGGAGTTCGTCTGTCCATTGTAGGCCAGGAAAAAACAGCTTCTGTTTATTTCTGTTTATACAAAACAAACAGAGGGCATCTTCATAATACATTGCACTAACTGAGGCTGAAAAATCCCTCTCTCCTGTACTCAATTTTGTGTTTCTTTTTACAGTAAGTTCAGGTTTATATATCTAACATAATTGACTGAGCCTGAGCACTTGAGATTTGTTGAGTTTTATTTGCAGTTGACTTCACAAAGAAGCCTGGCTTGGCTTTTTTTTTCAACTTTGTGAACTAATTATCCCCAGTTTATTTGTTTCAATAATCTGTCCCTCTCCTCCTACAGTAATGTGTGGTGAGCATTCTGCACAGAATGGCTGCCATGCATCACCCAGCTGGGGGCTGCATATTGATGGTCATTTGGTTTGTTTCCTCCCTTTCACCATGAAGCAGTTTGAAGATGTTGAACAGTGCTCTTTAAATGCAATCTGTTATTATTACTGTGCCTGTACAGTAGGTGGTGGTGGTGATGTTTTGTATTCCTATTAAAATGTTTGCTTCTTGGCCAAAGTTCAAAGGCCAAGAACTGTAATGTGGTATGAGAGTCACTTCTGAGGAAGGGCCAGGCTTGCCACAGAAGACTTGGCTTTGTTCCAGTGGGGGAGTTAATAAGTCAGTCGGGACTTTCCACTAAACCTGCGCTCCTTGTTGATGCACCAGACACCTGCAGATAATCAGCTGCTGTCAGTGAGAGATACAGTATGTTTGCTGCTGTTTCCTGTCATCCACTGCTTGACCTGTAGTCTGGACAGCAGTATGGACTCACAGCTATTCCCCTCCCCATTTGGTTATGCATCCGAGGAGCACATGAGCTTTAAATTGGTATTATATTGATGTTTCGGCATAGCACATTCCATAGATGAGGGACATTTTCCACACAGAAAATTGATTAAGATTATAGCTTAATTCTTGGTTTAATTGATTGGATAAATTCAAACTGAAAAGAATCCAACATACTCAGAGGAAGAAGCAGTGATTTTTCGATGCTGTTTGGAGTTAATGGCAAAGCACTTTTCACTTTGAGTACTTCATACGGTGCTTTTGAACTGAAAAAACTGGATCCTGCAAAAAAAAAAAAAAAAAGGAACCCTTTGGGTATTTGAGATTCAGACAATGTCCTGGACAATACAGAGGAAGAGAAGGGGGATCCTTAGATCCTTAAATTCACAAAAACACCCACTGTGCAAATAACCTCTGTTCAGTCACATTTCCAGCAGCTAGATGATTATAATAATAAGCATCCTTTCTGAGTCAGTGGGACACACACATATACAGGATTTGCATCCCTCTTGGTATTTTTTTCCCTGCTGAGCTCTTGGAGGGAAATCATGAATACATTCAGTACATTAAATCTGGCCCAATATATCAGTGTGCTATAACAGCCACAGTCAGCAAGCAGACTATTACCATGACATCTGCTAGCCGGAACAAACTGGAAATATATTGTATTGTTTTTCTCTCTCTCCACGCTACGTTCTAAATAGAACACATATTTTCATAAAATGAAATTGTCCAAATATTATTAATATGAAATGCATGTTCTCTCTTCCACTCTTCGTTAAGTCCGAGTGGCAAAGAGCAATTTCTGTCGTGTGTGCATTGATTCTTTTTTGCTTTGATTACTTTTGTTAATCAATTTAAGAGTAACAATAATCATCATGATTACCTTTATTATTATTGTCTTTGTTATTATAGTTTTTCCATCTGACATGGCTTTCACATTATCTTAATGGAAACCATCAATCAATAAATCCATTTAGGTTGTTTATATAGTGCTCTAAGCTGCATCTGAAGTCTCCAGACCAGTCAGTTACATAACAGCATGCAAATACATTAAAGCATCCAGACTCACATCATGCCAGAGTTTGCTGAATCAGCATAATTGCAGCACCAAAGCATTGTTGCTGTTGACTTTTCTATTGGACTGTACTGCCATCTCATGGGCAACTACCTCACTACAAATCTTTGTTTCACCTGAACTTTGAAGTTATTTGAGGCTTCTTTTTTATTTTTTAAAGAAAAAAAAAAGTTTTTATTTTTTGGGAGAAAATGCCACATCTAGCTACACTAGAAACTGTCTGTTCTCACAAGCCTTTCTTCCAGATATCCTTGTGGATTCTTTGTGCTGGTGCCAGCATACAGCCTGCTATCATAGCTGGTGGCCTGTCATCTGGCAGTTACACTTCCACTGCTCTTTGTTTATTGATTGAAAGTATTTTTGAACACATGCATTTTCTGTAAATGACCCAAAACATCTTCCACAGACTACCACGTTAATTATACTCTAACTATTCTGGAGAGTGTCTGTGCCACCATTTTACAGTTAATCTTCAAGCACATTTCACTTGAGACAAGCTTTGACTATATAACAACCAGGCGATATTAAGATTGCTGATTTGATTGAAAGGAATTATTTTATTTGTGAATGAGAGTGTAGACTGAAAACAATTATACACCCATTCACACCTGAGCAGTGATTATAAAAGAGTTTTAATTAAAAGTTAGTGCAGAGGAAAGTGCACTGCATTTCAAATCATGTGGCAAAGTACATCAGCTCAGATTAATTGCAGTGCTAGAGTAAGTGTTAGATGTTAATCGATTTTTAAAAAGCTAATAAATGATGAAAGCAAATCTACATGTACTGAAACTATTCTGATCCCCAGCAAGAGGATTACAAACATTGCAACTCCAGCCATACAAGCTTTCAGTCTGAGAATGTTTGTTAGACCAAGCCAACCAATAATTACAAGTAAACCAGGAACTTCTTACAAATGTCATTATAACTGACAAACATTATGGGGGAAATTATATAATATATAAAATGAAAACAAATACTTATCTATTTGAATGAAATACACTCTGGGATGAAACACTAACACTTATTAACAGGCAAAAATATAAATAAATAAAAATACTGAAAACCCATCACACGATTCATCATTGTATGCAACTGGAATAAAGTCAATTAACAGGAAAGGAAATCCAAAACAGCTACTTTTTAAAAATAAACTTCAGATTTAAATATGGATTCCAAAATATAGACCTACCATATCAGACTACTGTATGATATGTGCATTAGAGTTATTTTATTCTCTCGCTTTCTGCGTGTGTATGTGTGTGTGTGTGCCTGCGTGCGTGTGTGTGACTTCCTCAGATCGGAGGTAAGACTATTAAGACCTCATTAGGACTGTAGTAGGGAAATGTCGCCAGCAGATGGCGCCCATTCTCAGTGAGATGGTCTAGTTTATAACGCTCATCAGCAGTTTCACGCCCACCCTCTGCCGCGCATGCTGTGTTAAAAGCAGGGAAAATACACGTGCGACCTACACACATCATGACATAATGACCGCTGTGTGTTTCGGGAAATGCATCACCACAAATGTGGGCCTACACAGCTAATTAACTAATTGGACCAATTAAAACAGGATTATAAATTTGTATTCAAACTAGTTTATACACACTGGCCCTCTTGGACAGTGTTTTATACTGTATTTTTATACTTTTATAATTAATTGCAACATGTGCTTGCCAAAAGACAAAATGAGATTATGATGAATTGTTGTAGAAAATATGTCTACATCTTCATATTTGTCACAGAACCACAGGTATTTCAGGACCCTATTATATTATTATTATTATTATATTTATTATTTATTAATTATATCTATTATAGAGTGCATTATGTAAGTGTTACACAGTTTTTTGTTGTTTTGCCTCTGTACTCCAGCACATTGTATTTGAAATAGAACAATGAATATGAGGTTAAAGTGCCAACTGTCAGCCTTAATTTGAGGGTATAGCATTTCCAATGTGTTTTAGCGGAGAAAACATAATCGGACAATTGGCTGCTTCTTGGCCTTTTGTGTGTCTTTGCATAATTAGTTCTTGCATGAGAAAGTTAACAAAAGGTCTAGAGTTGATTCTAGGTGTGGAATTTTCATTTGGAGACTGTTGCTGTAGCTCTCAACATGGGGACCAAATTAGTGTCAGTGGCAGTAAAGAAGGCCATTATGAAGATTACATATATAAATACATCAATCAGAGACAAAACCAAAACAGTGGGTGTGTCAAAATCAACTGTTTTACAGAAGCCCACTGTAGTGGATGACCAAAGAATGCTTTCAGTTGTGAAGTAACAGATTAAGAGCACGCTCACATTTAAAAGCATATTTTAAAAACTACAGAGTTCTGAAAAAATAATAATGGACCAAGACAGTGATGGAAAGAGGAAAGTGTGGAGAATGAATTGAACTGTTTATGATCCAAAGCAAATCTGACAACTTCATATCAGATTTTGTTAATTTGCCCAATTACTTTTGCTCCCAAATGAAGGATCTATGAATAAAAAGGGCAGCGATTTCTACTGGGATACCCAATGTGTATGTAAATAGTACCCTCAAATTAAAGCTGACCAGAGCCGGTCCTGACCTCCCTGGGGCCCTAAGCAAAATTCTGCTTAGGGGCCCTCCTACCTGACCCGTGAGCCATGTAAACCATTTTCCATTGCCACACAGTCCCACCTGACACCCCAGTGCTCCCACTACAGTCCTCCCTCCTTTAAAACAGTTTGCTCTATCTGTCAGTCTAAGAATAAGAATATTTAATCAGTAGTCAATGTCAATCCATTGCTTTCCATCTTGCATTAGTCCAGAGTTGTAACTGAACCTTGACTGAGAAACTAGATAATCATTGTCTTGTTTTAAAATTATGTGCGCCTATGAGGAGTGCTATCACGCCCATATATTGTCTGGACTGAACCCCACAGAGGTTGCTGCTGGAAAGCGCGAGTTTAATTTCGTGCATGCGCATATGAACGCATGTTCACGCGCGATGCGGTTATCTTTTCTGAGCTGCAGTTTATAAACACAGTTGCCCGTTGGCGTTCATCAGACGTAATAATTAAGCATTATAAAACGGGTAGCTCAATTCAAGCAATCTGATTGGTTCATAGCCGTGGTATATTAACCATACCACGTATGACGTCTAATTCCTTTGCACAATTCAGTATCACTCTGCTTCTGAGGAAAAAAAAAAAACGTTTTAAAAAATCTAAATCTAAATTGGAGTGTGTCTATTACTTTCATATTTCCATACTTGGTGACCGTTTTATAAAAGCAACAGCTCACTTCAAGCCGTAATTAATTAATTATAAAGGGACACCTTTTGTTACCCTCCCCTTTTCAATGTCCAATTTCGCGATTGATGGCAATGTTGAATCAGGGTTGTAGGCCAGTTACTGGCTTCATTTAGGAATGCCAACCATACAGCAAAATACACAATCGTCCTTTATTTTGACAGTAGAATAGGCGTTCCATATTTAAGTCATGGCTACGGGACGCATTTTCATCCGTATCTTTGTAAACGATTGCATTAAATATTAACCGCTACTTTGAATACAATTAATAGTTAGCTAGCTAGCTACCTAGCCGGGATAACAATCATGCCGTGAGACCATTCTGACCTAAAACCCAGAATTTTAATATAGCCTAGGCTAGGTGACAACACTGACAAGTGACGGTGAACCTAAGATAGCTGGCATTCAAACCCGGTTTCAGAGGGTCTTGGAGAAACGCTATGTCTACACTGCGAGACCGCAACATTTTAAAAAGCAAGACAGGGGGAGATTCATTTGATTGAGTTATGGTTTCATGCAGTTTTCCTAAATAATGTAATGCAAAAAATTACAAAAAACTAATTGTATGGCATGAAATGAGAAGGAACTATTTTTCTCGACGGAATTGTTGTTTTCATAGAATTAACAACCAGAGTTTTTCCATAACAACGGTCCAAATAAACTACCATGGAGAGTTTTGCTTAACAACGGTAAAATAATACGGGACAGCCCGTCGTGGTTTATTCCTTAACGTATTTCACTCTCACTATTGTCAGGCACAAAGTCACAGAACACAGCCCTGGAAGTGGCTAGCAAGCACGCAAGACACAGACAGACCAGATGCACTGCCCAGCTATAGGTTAGCAAGACAGACAGAGAGAGATGCACTGCAAGCTAGCACATCAACTTAACGTTACTGTTATTTGCTGACATCAAACTTGGAGAGGAGAGAACGCAAGTTTACCTGATTGCTGTTCCTGCAATTCACTCTCATGGTGTGTTTTTGTCACACTCTGAACTGAAGACAGCGTACGGAGTAATATTCAGTTTGTTAATGGAGAGGGCATATTCACCTCCCAGCAGTAAGGGGACGCTACTAACTGCAGGGGTCTGCACTGTGATAGTTAAATCAGAGATTATCTTCTGTTAATGCTATCTGGAAATGGTGTGGTAATCCTGTGTAGCAAACTCATATATGTCCATTCTCCTTCTGTTTTCAGGTAATGTAATATTTACTCCTGCAATAGGTTAGTGTGTAGTGGTAGGCTAATAGAAAGTAGAAAGTGATATGTTTTAGTATAAGGTTTAATTGCAACATGATCGTCAGTGAGATTGTGGAGGGAATACACTGAGTTTCTGAACGGGGTCGCGGTCCATTATGGAAAATATTCGGTGATGATGGTTAAATATTCAATTTCGGAATGTAAGATAAAATAATCGGGTATGGATTGTGAAATATTTAGAGCATTAAGCGCGGTTTTGGGAAAGGAACCGGGAGACGGGAAACAGAATGGCCGCGAAAGTGTACAAAGCGCGTGCAGCCTGATAGCCACAGTAGCCTACCAAGTTATTTTACGATATGCTCAGTTACCTGCTGTGAGTAAGTTCAGACATGAATAAATTATACCGGGTACGGCGACGTTCCAAAGCCGATGCATCCTGTGTTTATTGAAGGAAGATTCGCGACTCTATTAGTACATCCTGCCTGAGCGAAAGCGAATTTGAAACAATAATTCCCAGCACTAACTCGGAAAGGGAATGTGGGAATATCGGTAGCTGAGCTAATACTCGGCAACTTAATGCATTAAAATGCACGGATCTGGTATTAAAAGGGACATGTGAAACAGTTAGCTTAAACTCAGGGGCATATGCTTTGGGGAAATACAGACCGATTACATCATATATAAAGGTAGTGGTACTTATCGGTAGCCGGGGTAATATGACAGAATCATATAAAACCTTGAAAAGAAATGGAAAGTTCGCTAAAGGTCGGTACGGGGAAAATGCACGGAACTGTATTACCCAGTTTCGTGGGGAAATGAGGTTCGTTCAGTATGGCTAGTGGAGTGTAAATAATTGTATGTCCACTAGGTGGGAGTATTCAGTTAAATTTAGAGCTATAGAGATTAATAAGCATAAAATCTTTGTTAATTAGTTTTAGTGACTGTGTGAGATTGCTGGTCTTTTTGGAATTGTGAAATGTGATACTGATATATGGAATTGATACTCTGTGGAAGACAACTGTAAATAAATATGTTTATTTTGGTAATTGAAACAGGCACAAGGTAACTGAACCGTAAAGGGTAAAGTGTTTTCCTTATTTTTGCGACACTGTGATGGTTAAATCGGAGATTGTGTTCTGTTAATACTATCTGGAAATGGTGTGGTAATCCTGTGTAGCAAACTCATATATGTCCATTCTCCTTCTGTTTTCAGAATTAATAAAATAATTAAATGTGATACAGTGGCGGTTTATTATACGTCAGACCTGTAACATTTTTTTTTCTTTCTCTTTTCGTGACCAGAAGGATAGTTTCGCGCCATCCTCTCATCTAAGTTGTAAACATTGATACCCGCTTTGACACGAGGGGGAGGCGGGGCCCTAGGCAACTTGCGTAGTGAGCGTATAGGGCCGCCCGGCTCTGGATACGTTGCTACAATATCTGTATGAATGGGTAAGTGAATATTTCTATTCTAATGGGTTAGATGCTTAATAAAACTCGGTAGGCTAAAGTGGCATGCTAAATGAGCGAGGGAACCAGTTAGCCAGTAAACACATCTGATTGAACGGGAAAACTCAATAGACTCGAAGCCAGTTCAAGTATGTATAGCTTAGCTAGCGATAAGTAAAGGATTTATTTGTTCTTCTTTTTTGCACATATACCATCATGAATACTTGTATGTAACTACTCTAAGTTCAATTAAAGATAAATTATTGAATGATATGCCAGTTAGCACTTACAGCTGAAATCAGTTAGTTAGACAAAACTATGAATGAGTATCGGCTAGTACGGTGCAAACTGTCGAACGAGGCATTAGCTTCGGTGATCTTCGATTGCTAGCTGTATAGCATTGACCAACGGGGGTTTATAGGCTATTATGTGAATGCCATTTTTCCTGTTATTTCAGATGTTTGCCTTCTCATTGGTTGTTTAAAGTCACATTGATTGCTAGTCACATTATAAGAGCAGCCATTTTCCCTCCTTCCCTGTTTGATCCAGAAGGAGGCAGTAATGCAATTAAAAAGGATGCCAACTGCTGTAAAACACCAAAGAAGAAGAATTTTCACTGTAACACAAGCTAAAGAACAGCATGATTCAAGACCTCCTTTAATCTTGTTCCATCTGCCTGTGTGATCCTCGGAGAAGCTTTGTTTGTGAGTAGATTAATTCATCAATGTTTTTAGGAATTATTTCTGCTCATACTTCATTGTATTTCATAATATTTGTTTACATTATTTCATAGTCACTTATGAATTATTTGCAGTTTCACACTACAACTTGACCACATGAAAGTGCTGTATCTTCATTAAACGGACGTACAAGTGCACGTTGATAACTTACTTTATGCTCCATCATTGAAGCTACCTAGGGCTACTTCAGTCAAGTCAGAGCTCCGCCGAGCTCCGCCGGCGGAGCTCGACAAGATGAAATTAACTTTCGTTTCTATTTGGATTAACTTCACGTCCTGTTATCATACAGACGCAACAAAAATATTGACAGAAACCTTAGAATCGCAACTTTCCAATGCGCACATTCGGCAAATAATATTAATTGTTTTAAAAGTTTTAAATTTGATTAATTAGACCATGTATGCTTCGTTAAACTTTACTCATTACTACGTGAATTTCGCTCAGCAGGAAGTCCTCCCAAATCGCATTCACATGTTAACAACATTATAATTACTTTCCATAGAAGGAGATTAAAGGAGGCGCGATGCGAGATCATGTGAGAAATGTTAAGTCTGCGAAAACGGGATAGAATGTCAGTGTCGCCATATTCACTTCTCTTGAGGTGTACATTTCGTTTATTTTTGGAAAATGGTCCGTCCGGAAGCCGACACGGATGAAGAGCGGTGTCATTTCGAACAGCGAACTGATCCAGCTGAGGATCAACTTCTTGCGTAAGTATATTTTTTTTATGATCATATTGGTAAATATGTGTACTGTATTGCAACGTATCTGTGTGTTTGTAGGAATATCCAGCAATATGCGCGTTTGTAAATTCCCACACCACGAACGATTCGAACTATTGCATCTCAAAATTATAGGCTAGGCTCTCTGCGTCTGGTTGTTAAAAGTATCAGGTAGACTGTATGTTTTTCGATCATATTGGTAATAAATAGCCCGTGGCGTGGCTAGGATTCTAAAACTGATGTCCTCGGACAATCGATATTAGCATACTATAAGTAAATTCGGGAAATAGCAATATAATAACCACTTAGCTAAACAGACCTAGTCTACTTCAGATTGAGGCATTGTTATTGATGAGTTGCGTGTAGTTGGGCTGGAATATCAATATTTAATTTAGCTAATGTTGTTTCGTTGATAGCTTGCATTATTTGTAAATGTGTGCTGTATTACATTCTCTGTGTGTTTGTAGGAATATTCACTAATATGCGCGCTTGTAAATTCCCACACTACGAACGATTTTAACCATTGCTTCTCAAAATTATAGGTTACCTCTCTGCATCTGGTTGTGTTTGTTTGGTTCTTTGTTTGTATATGATGTAACCATGTCACATTTCCTAAGTTTTGTTTTCATTTGTTAGTGGCTTGCCCCTTTTTTGTAAAGCACATTTAATTTTCACCTGTTGAAGGAAATGTGCTATATAAATAAAGTTTGATTTGATGTCACATTTCCTAACAATTTTGTTTTTATCATATTTACAGATGCTGATCAGGAAACACGGCCTAGTTCACCACTAGCTAAGAAGCCACGCAAGTGTTGCAAGAGTACAACCAGTCTCATCTCATCTTCCATGCGTATAGTTTGCTTCAATAAATGTTCTGAAAATCAAAATATGTCTTTGTTTCTGTCTTCTAAATGGCTCACTGAGTCTTTGTCTTAGTGGTGGGGAGGCATGCGCCCAGGTGTGAATAGCCTACGTAGCTGGCATGTCGTCCTACCCAATGCATATTCATTACAGAAAAGCCATTTGCCCTTCCATTCTCACCTGGTGTTGAAAAATAGTCACAACACTAACTTTTAACAATTTATTTTATATTTCTCATTGGATTTGCTGAAATAGTCATCTTTTGATACCCAAGACCTTGATGAACACATTTCAGTGACCAAAAGTCTTAGTCACAATTGTTTAGTGTGTTTTATTACAACATTCCTCTGCATGTTCAAAAATACTGTTTACAGTTTGTGTTTTTAGAGCAGTTTACAATCCACACATGATTATGACCTACTTACTGCTGCCATATTATTGTAGCTGAGTTCGTGCTGAACACAAAGATATGAAACACTTTAGAATCACTGTATATAAAGTTGATGGAATTTACACAAATGTCAGAGCATTGCACAATCACCAGTGTGCGACGTTTTACAGTTAGACCCCAGAGGGTTAAGAGTGCTTCTTTAAAAATGAATTGAAATACTGTGGCCATTGTTTGCGAACAATTTAAAAGTGGTTTGAAGGTCCTAGGCCCTATTCTCTAGGAGCGTGTAAATTGCGCGGGGTGGTAATACCCGAAGCATAGGCTCTGCGTCTCGGGGCCGCTGTCTGTGAACACTCTAGCAGTGGTTTGATGGTCCTAAGCCCTATTGTCTGGGAGCTATTGAACTTTGAAAGCGTTAGCCGGCTGCATTTTTTTCCCGAATGGCGGCTTAAAGTCACGGTTGGAAATATTCGTGTAAAATCGCGCGGGGTGGTAGCGTCCGAAGCATAGGCCCTGCTTCTCGGGGCCACTGTCTGTGAAGACTCTAGCAGTGGTTTGATGGTCCTAGGCCCTATTGTCTGGG